>NC_134910.1:1537500-1545000 GCF_041734735.1 Babylonia areolata | reverse complement strand
GTACCACTGTCTTTTGTACGCCGCATTGACAGAGATGACATACAGTGAGGTTATTGAAAAACTCAGACAATTCGTCACAATCACTTTAGATTAAAACGTACAAAAGTGTGTCCATGATTTAGCTATCACACAGACAATGTTATCTGAACTGAATCATGCTTCCTGGATTGGAAAAAAGAAAGAAAAAAGAAAAAGAAACAGAAATTCTTCTCCCAAATGCTCCTGATCAAGAGATGGAACAGTTACTAATAGAGACCGTGTTGTGAATTCATTTTTATATCGGGCGTAGGGCCTACGTTTATTTCATGTAACTTAAAAAGAAGCGCAAGACTTATAATACTGATGAGTTCTCCTCCCAAATCGTACTTGGAGATAAGTGTGTGAAGTGAGATGATATCCGCACTGGTGTGAAGTGAGATGATATCCACACTGGTGTGAAGTGAGATGATATCCACACTGGTGTGAAGTGAGATGTTATCCACACTGGTGTGAAGTGAGATGATATCCACACTGGTGTGAAGTGAGATGATATCCACACTGGTGTGAAGTGAGATGTTATCCACACTGGTGTGAAGTGAGATGATATCCACACTGGTGTGAAGTGAGATGATATCCACACTGGTGTGAAGTGAGATGATATCCACACTGGTGTGAAGTGAGATGTTATCCGCACTGGTGTGAAGTGAGATGATATCCACACTGGAAGATGACTGTACCGTTGTGTAGGGCTGTGCTGTACTGACTTAAGTGCTGCTCCTAATTACAACAGAGAGGAGACTTAATTAAGTGCTGCTCCTAATTACAACAGAGTGGAGACTTCATTAAGTGCTGCTCCTAATTACAACAGAGTGAAGACTTCATTAAGTGCTGCTCCTAATTACAACAGAGAGGAGACTTCATTAAGTGCTGCTCCTAATTACAACAGAGAGGAGACTTCATTAAGTGCTGCTCCTAATTACAACAGAGAGGAGACTTAATTAAGTGCTGCTCCTAATTACAACAGAGAGGAGATTTCAGTGCTGCTCCTAATTGAAACGATTAAAAAAAAAAAAAAAAAAATTTCGAGCATAAGTAGATTACTATAATCACAGAACGTTAACTCTCTCCATACGAACGGCGAAAGAGACGACGTTAACAGCGTTTCACCCCAATTACCACCATCAAAATATTACAAGCGGAAGGCTCTTACACTGAAGAGGTGAATGTTGACAAAGAATACCACAATTCTGACGACGGAAGCTAAAGGTTGGGTCATTGAGACACCCACTGGACATCCGAGGGGTCTGTGTAGAGGAGAAGAGAGGACTGGCCGTACTGAGTGAGTTAATGCCAGTCGAAACAGAACTCTTGAAAAATTAGTAAATGAATGAGGTAGAAGTGTGTGTGTGTGTGTGTGTGTGTGTGTGTGTGTGTGTGTGTGTGTGTGTGTGTGTGTGTGTGTGTGTGTGTGTGTGTGTCAATGCACGCGTGCGCGAAAATATAACCTGAAAATCACGAACACACACACACAACACACAACATACACACGCGTGTATGCACGCGCGCACACGCACACACACACACACACACAGAGGAGCACTTACCCAGACCAGGACTGCATGTGCACGTACGGCGGCAGGAGACCGATGCCGACGAGAAGAAGCCAACAGAACGGGCGCGCAGGTAGCATGCTGAACACCCCACACCAACACACCACGCCGTCAGCCTTGTCCCTTCTCCTTTTGCCCACAACCAGGTCAGAGATCTTCTCCAAAATCACCAGCAGAGCCTGTCAGTTCCTGACGTGGAAAAGAAAACCCCTAGCTGATCTAGGATAAAACCAACTTCCGTTTTGTGTGGGCCGAGTCGGAGCGGCGGGTTTTTTTTATTTATATACCTGACAAATCCACCCACCCTTCCTTCCTCCTTTTCGCTCTCCCCCCTCCTCACACCCCTCTCCCTTCTCTCTCTCTCTCATTTCATTGGTTGATCTCCCCGAATGGGGATGATGATGATGATGATGATGATGATGATGATGATGATGATGATGGTTTCCATTAGCTGGGTGTGTGCTCGGAACAGCACAGCGCAGAATAGCACAGGCATACACAACAGCACAGTGCAGAGCAGTGCAGTACAACTACGTTACTGTACAGCACAGCACAATACAACACAGCCCTACACAACAGTACAGTACAGTACAGCACAGCCCTACACAACAGTACAGCACAGTACAACACAGCCCTACACAACAGTACAGCACAGTACAACACAGCCCTACACAACAGTATCGCATACAACACAGCCCAGAAACTACACAGCTCTACCACAACAGCACAGTACAAAGCAGCCTAGACAAGTACAACAAGCTACCACTGTACAGCACAGACAACACAGCCTAGCACGTTCAACAACAGTACACACAGTACAGCACAGTACAACACGGTACAGTACAATACCAGCCTACAGCACAGTACAGCACAGTCACAAGCCCTAACAACAGTACAGCACAGTACAACACAGCCCTACACAACAGTACAGCACAGTAAACACAGCCCTCACACAACAGACAGCCTACCAGTACAAACAGTACAAGCCTACACAACAGTACCACAGACATCACGCCCTACACAACAGTACAGCACAGTAAAACATAGCCGCTACACAACAGTACAGCACAGTAACATACACAACAGCAGAAGCTAAACAGTACACACAGTACAGTACACAGCCTAGTACAGTGAATTACAGTACAGAACAGCAGAGTACAGTACAGCGCATCACAGTACCACAGTACATCACAGACACAAGCAGCAAGTACACAAGTACATCACAGTACAGTACAGCAGAGTGCACTACATCACATACAGTACAGCACAGCTACATACAGTACATCACAGTACATCACGCCCCAAGTACAGTACAGTACATCACAGTACAACACAGCTGACAACTACATCACAGTACAGAAACATACAGACAGTGCATACCAGCTACAATACAGTACAGCACAGTACAGAACAGCCAGAGTACACACAGCACAGTAACAGTACATCACAGTACAGTACACACACAGTACAAACAGTACAGCAGTACACTACATCCACAGTACAGTACAGCAGAGTACACTACATTACAGTACAGTACACAGAGTACAGTACATCACAGTACAAACAGCAGACGTAACACTACATCAACAGTACAGCTACAGCACAGTACACAACATCACAGTACAGTTACATCACAGTACAGAGACAACAGCAAGTACAGTACATACAAGTACAGTACATCACAGTACAGTACAGAACATCACAGTACAGAACAGCAGAGTACAGTACATCACAGTACAGAACATCACAGTACAGAACATCACAGTACAGAACAGCAGAGTACAGTACATCACAGTACAGAACATCACAGTACAGAACAGCAGAGTACAGTACATCACAGTACAGAACATCACAGTACAGTACATCACAGTACAGAACATCACAGTACAGTACATCACAGTACAGAACAGCAGAGTACAGTACATCACAGTACAGAACATCACAGTACAGTACATCACAGTACAGAACATCACAGTACAGAACAGCAGAGTACAGTACATCACAGTACAGAACATCACAGTACAGTACATCACAGTACAGAACATCACAGTACAGAACAGCAGAGTGCAGTACATCACAGTACAGAACATCACAGTACAGAACAGCAGAGTACAGTGCATCACAATACATAACACACACACACACACACACACACACACACACGCATTGTCTTTGCATGAATGTTTCTCTCCGATCGGCAGTCAGGAGCAGGTAACCAGCCCGGAGAGCACTACACACTGTGAAACAGCTGTCGCTTGCTGTGCAAACCAACCTCCCCCCTACCCCCACCCCCCCTTTTTTTAAAGGAATATTATTCAAACCAGTTTGAACACATTAACTGAGATATTTTTAAAACCACCACCGCCACCCCAAACGCTAATCAGTTTTAAGGTTTAGAAGTTGAACCAAGACTGTTCCTTGGCGCTTCTCTTCCGGGCAAGCATTTCTGTGTGTGTGTGATCGGAAGTGACTTTTAAATATTTTCCTATTTTACTTGGATTTCATGTATCTTAATGTTAATGTACTAATTTTTATTGTCGTGACATATGTTATGTGCATGCATACGTGCCTACATCCATGTGTGTGTGTGTGTGTGTGTGTATTTTACTTATATATACGATTTATTCCCTTGATGTTTTTATTAATGTATTGTTATACAATACCTTATGGTCTTAACGTGTGTGTGTGTGTGTGTGTGTGTGTGTGTGTGTGTGTGTGTGTGTGTGTGTGTGTGTGTGTGTGTGTGTGTGTGTGTGCATTTGACTAGTTTTAATCTCTTCTAGTGTTGCGTATGATGATTTTATACTAGTGTTTACAACGAGCCTGTGATTACACAACTTAATTTCCATGTGGATTAATAAATTGCTTTTGATTTGATTTGATTTGATTTGTTTCTCTGTCGAAAACGATGACATCTGGGCTTGGATTTATCATTCAGTTCATTGTTCTCTCTCTCTCTCTCTCTCTCTCTCTCTATATATATATATATATATATATCTATATAGGATATGCGTGCTTGTGCATGTGCGTACGTATCGTGTATGCATGTGTGTGTGTGTTAGTGTGTGTGTGTGTGTGTGTGTGTGTGCGTGCGTGTGTGTGTTAGTGTGTGTGTACGTGCGTGCGTAAATACGTGCATGTATGTGCTCTATGTATGTGTGTGTGTGTGTGTGCGCGCGCGCGTGCGTATACGCCCTTGTGTGTACGCAAGTCTGCTGTCATTAACAGCGATTCAGGATGTTGTATTTTGTAGGCTTTTATCAACCGACAGAATCGAACCTGACACCTGGAAGAAACGACCTGCTGGTGTGATGCAGGATGTGACGCCCTTGCCATCATCACATCTAACACACATCAAACTGTGGTGCGCAGTTTTCACCGATCGAGTTTTGGAGCTTTCCGGCAAAAAGCGGATCTTTTTCTGTCTTTCTCACACAGACAAACACTCCCCCCCCCCCCCCCCACACGCACGCGCATTTGAATGTACACGTGAACACTGACTAATCACCACACACACTCAAACAGGCTCACACCCACGCGCGCGCGCGCACTCACAAACGCACATACACGTGCACACGTGACTGATGTGTGTGTGTGTGTGTGTGTGTGTGTGTGTGTGTTCTCACTCCTATTTCTGAGTTAGTTACCGTGATGAGCTTTGTGTGATTCAAATTTGGGTTTGTGCACACAAACACTTTATTCTTTTGGGCACGGGAACACACACACACACACACACACACACGCACGCACACACACACACACACACACACACACACACACACACACACACACACACACACACACACACACACACACACACCACAATTAGAGAAGAACCAAAATATAATCAGGAGATAAAACGTGATTTGTAACGAAACTATGACAGCAAATCTCACTTGCAGGAACAAAGAAAATGTTTTCCTCAAGACATGCATACGTACAACATACTGACTGATCTCACAGAAAATGTTTTCCTCAAGACATGCATATGTACAACATACTGACTGATCTCACAGAAAATGTTTTCCTCAAGACATGCATATGTACAACATACTGACTGATCTCACAGAAAATGTTTTCCTCAAGACATGCATACGTACAACATACTGACTGATCTCACAGTATATCCACCATTTTCTGATATCTTTTTCATGTTGTGTAATTGCCATGGAAATCTTTTAATCAAAATAATGATTAATTCTGTTGGTTGAGGTTAACTCTCTCCATACGAACGGCGAAAGAGACGACGTTAACAGCGTTTCACCCCAATTACCATCATCAAAATATTGCAAGCGGAAGGCTCTTATACTGAAGAGATGAATGTTGACAAAGAATACCACAGTTCTGACGACGGAAGCTAAAGGTTGGGTCATTGAGACACCCACTGGACATCCGAGGGGTCTGTGTAGAGGAGAAGAGAGGACTGGCCGTACTGAGTGAGTTAACGGAAATTCAAACTCCTTGAAGTATGTACCAGAACTTGTGGCCTGTTGTGGGAAAAGATTTCTTCGACAAGCTGTGTATCTCCCAGGTGACGACTGCCACGTGCTAAGCTGGAGACACATACACAGTCAGTTGAGAAGCAAACAACAACGTAATATTCTGAGTTTATTGTGGCCTTGCCACAGCCTTGACTTTGATTATATTGAACAGTATAGGCCGAGGGCAGAGCAACACACGATCACTTTCAGTTTCTCAAGGAGGCGTCACTGCGTTCAGGCAAATCCATATACGCTACACCGCATCTGCTAGGCAGATGCCTGACCAGCAGCATAACCCAACTGACACGCTTAGTCAGGCCTTGAGTGCATGCATATATTTGAGTATCTATCATAGTGGATTTCTTGTAAAAAAAAAAAAAAATAAAAAAATAAAAAACTGTCAGGACAACACTCTCGTTGCCATGGGTTCTTTTTCAGTGCGCCAAGCGCGTGCTGCACACGGGACCTCGGTTTAACTCTTTCCATACGAACGGCAAAAGAGACGAGTACAACGCGACGCAACGCAACGCAATTTAGCGCAACGTAATATAAGACAGTGTAACACACTACGCCACAACAGAGGACAGTGTAATGCTATGCAATTCACTCACTGCATGCACAACTCATCACAGCACAATACAACACATCATTTTATATGATATAATACAGTACAATATAACACAACACAACGTACACATAATACACAGAATGCAGCTCAACACACCACGATACCATAACCATTCAATACGATATGAAACAATAAAACCAACAACATACAGTTTATTAAACACAATACAGTATAATGCAATGCAATACACATACATTTCCCAGCACAATACAGAACAATAAATACAGTACACTATAATGCACAGCACAGGACAGTGTAGTACAGTGTAGTATACTACAGTACATACAATACAGTACAGTACAGTGTAATACAGTACAGTGCCGTACAGTGTAATATACTACACTGTACATACAATACAGTGTAGTACAGTGCAGCGCAGTACAATGTAGTATACTGCAGTACATACAATAACAGTACAGTGCAGCACATTGTAGTACAGTGCAGTGCAGTATAGTACAATGCATACTACAGTACATACAATACAGTACAGTGTAGCACAGTACAGCACAGAACAGTACTGTACAATACAGCGCAGTACATACAATACAGTACAGTGTAGCAAAGTATAGCAGATAACAGTATTGTACAATGCAATACAGGACAGTAAGTGTAGTCCAGAACAACAGAATACAATACACCACAATGCGGTGCACTTCAGCACAGTATAGCACATGACAGCACGGCACAGTACAGTACTGCACATCTACCCTCCCCCCCCCCCCCACACACACACAACGCACACACACACCACGCGCACACACACGCACACATACACTCTCTCTCATCCCCCCTCTCTCTCTTC
>NC_134910.1:1472500-1532500 GCF_041734735.1 Babylonia areolata | reverse complement strand
ACCTGCAGAAGCACGTAAGAGTTCACCACTCTGGACAGCAGACTGTAGCACGGACAGACGCTCCTGTTACTGGTGACCCCCGTTACCAAGGGGACCAGTCCTTTGGTCATGGGCTGCCCCTGATGACTCGACACGCACAGCACATGGCACACACCTTTCACAGTGGAGAGAGTCAGAGTGTTGGGCGGCAAGCCTTCCCACAAGTGACCATGTTGACATTCCAGCCCAGCACGGGCACGACTCCCCTGCACACAGTGCCCACAGTGTGTGTGTGTGGAGAGAGCTGTGTGCACAGTGTCGTCATGGTGCATTCACAACACACACAGACACACACTTCAACACAGCAACACACACAGCAGCACACACAGCAACACACACAGCAACACACCTCAGCACAGCAACACACACAGACACACACCTCAACACAGCAACACACACAGCAGCACACACAGCAACACACCTCAACACAGCAACACACACAGCAACACACCTCAGCACAGCAACACACACAGACACACACCTCAACACAGCAACACACACAGCAGCACACACAGCAACACACACAGCAGCACACCTCAACACAGCAACACACCTCAGCACAGCAACACACACAGACACACACCTCACCCCTGCTATTATCTCAGCTGGGACAGCCTGGTGACAGCAGACCCTCAGAGTCCTGTGTAACTCCAAACAGCTGTCCTCTGTACTCCGGAGACAAGCCTGTTCCCAGGGCCCATCACCACAGCCACAGCACAGCGCCGTCACTGAAAACTGTGCACCGCAACGGCCACTGGGGGGAGTGGAGGGACAGCACAGGTGGGCAAGGACACCTGCAGTCAGCAGGTCACCAGGGGGTGGACGTGGGGGGTGGATCCAGGTGTGAGGACACAGATGAGCAGAACCCCCCTCCTGCTGCTGCTGGTGAGGATGTGCTGCACAGGATGTCGCCCAGCCGGCAGGGGTGTCTGATGCTTCCTCCTGCCTCACCCAAGTCTGATGTGGTCCTCCGTTCACACCCCCAGTCAGCCTCTGCCGTGTTCCGTGCAAGTGTTCAGAACTGGGTGTCATTTCAGATAGCGGACAGAGCAGACTTGTTAGAGTCGGACAGCGATGCAGACCTCGATAAAGCTACGGCAGGTGCGATGCTCCACACAGAGGGGGCGTCCGGTCAGGGTGAGGTGGCCTTGCTTGACACTAGTGTCCCACAGCAGTGGCAGGGTGGTGTTGAGCAGAGCGGTGGTCAGAACACAGGCCGGGCCTGCATGGAGAGAAGTGATGCACCAAGCTGTCAGAGCCTGCAGTGTTCTGACACGACTGCACGGCCCACCAGTCTCTTCACCGGCACAGGAGAAACGTTGGGCAGGGGCGTGGCAACAGCACAGCACCGAACAGACTGCTCTCAACAGGCACCAGCTGGGGAAACAGACACCCGCGCAGTCCGCAGCAGAGCGGAAGCAGAGAGGGGAAAGGAGAGGACTGAGAAACGCTTCCTGTGTTCACTCTGCGGTGCCGCCTTCACACGTGCAGGGAACCTCAAGAGCCACCTTGCCCTGCACAAGGGAGAGAAACCCCACTCGTGCAGTCAGTGTGCGGCGGCCTTTAGTCGGGGATGGAACCTCAAACTCCACATGCAGACCCACACCGGGGAGAGACCCTTTGCCTGTCAACACTGCGGCAAGTCTCTCAGCACTGCAGCCGCTTTGAAGACCCACCAACGAATTCATAGCGGAGAAAAAACATTTTCTTGTGATGACTGTGACTCTTCTTTCCGACTGGCAAGTCAGCTGCACAGACATGTGGCACTCCGTCATCCACTGCAGGTGGCAGGGCCCGGTTCTGGCACCAGACTTCAGACAGGGAGGAAGGAATTCTCTTGTGCAGAATGTGCGGCTAGCTTCCGGTTCAAGAGCTCACTGAGGGTTCACCAGAAAACTCACTCCAGAGAGAAACGGTATCAGTGCAAAGAATGTGGTGCCAGCTTTACGGAGAGAAGCAACCTGCAGAGACACCGCCTCACCCACACTGGGGAGAAGCCCTTTCTGTGCGCTCAGTGCGGAGCCACCTTCGCCCGGGCTGGCAACCTCAAGAGTCACATGAGTGTCCACTCGGGAGACAAACCGTTCACCTGCCCCAAGTGTAGCAGCAGCTTTAACCGCTCCTGGAACCTGAAGCTTCACCTGCGATCCCACACAGGGGAGAAGGCCTTCCCATGTAGCCAGTGTGCAGCCAGGCTGAGCTCTGCCGCTGCCCTCAAAACACATGGCAGGATCCACACAGGAGAGAAACCCTTTGTCTGCAAGACCTGTGGTGCCGCCTTCAGGCAGACAGGGCAGCTACAGAAGCACGTCAGGATCCACCACTCTTTCACCAGTCTGTAGCCATTCCCAGACTGGGTGGTGAGCTGTGATACCAGTGTTATGTTAAGCTGATGGTGATGATGTTGGGGGTTTGGACCAGTGATGGCAGGACCCAAGCCAGTGTGTGCCACAAGCTTTGCTTCCTTTCCTGTCATGTACGTAACAGGGAATTCCCTTCAGCTGCATGAAGTGACATTCCTCCTTTATTTACCCCCCCCCCCCTTCCTTAGTAGTGCATGTCACTCTATCTCTGCGTGCATGCCTTCATTTCTTCCTGCATACCATCATCCTTATGATGAAAAACTTTTGAAGCCTCTCCAACACAGAGGTTTTAGTCTCTATGCTCCAGTGAAGACAGTTGCAGTAAGCGTTTCTAGTGTCTGGTCCAATGAAGACAGTTGCAGTAAGCGTTTCTAGTGTCTGGTCCAATGAAGACAGTTGCAGTAAGTGGTTCTAGTGTCTGGTCCAATGAAGACAGTTGCAGTAAGCGTTTCTAGTGTCTGGTCCAATGAAGACAGTTGCAGTAAGCGTTTCTAGTGTCTGGTCCAATGAAGACAGTTGCAGTAAGTGGTTCTAGTGTCTGGTCCAGTGAAGACAGTTGCAGTAAGCGTTTCTAGTGTCTGGTCCAGTGAAGACAGTTGCAGTAAGCGTTTCTAGTGTCTGGTCCAGTGAAGACAGTTGCAGTAAGTGGTTCTAATGTCTGGTCCAGTGAAGACAGTTGCAGTAAGCGTTTCTAGTGTCTGGTCCAGTGAAGACAGTTGCAGTAAGTGGTTCTAATGTCTGGTCCAGTGAAGACAGTTGCAGTAAGCGTTTCTAGTGTCTGGTCCAGTGAAGACAGTTGCAGTAAGCGTTTCTAGTGTCTGGTCCAGTGAAGACAGTTGCAGTAAGTGGTTCTAATGTCTGGTCCAGTGAAGACAGTTGCAGTAAGCGTTTCTAGTGTCTGGTCCAATGAAGACAGTTGCAGTAAGCGTTTCTAGTGTCTGGTCCAGTGAAGACAGTTGCAGTAAGTGGTTCTAGTGTCTGGTCCAGTGAAGACAGTTGCAGTAAGTGGTTCTAGTGTCTGGTCCAGTGAAGACAGTTGCAGTAAGTGGTTCTAATGTCTGGTCCAATGAAGACAGTTGCAGTAAGTGGTTCTAATGTCTGGTCCAATGAAGACAGTTGCAGTAAGTGGTTCTAATGTCTGGTCCAGTGAAGACAGTTGCAGTAAGTGGTTCTAGTGTCTGGTCCAATGAAGACAGTTGCAGTAAGTGGTTCTAGTGTCTGGTCCATTGAAGACAGTTGCAGGAAGTGGTTCTAATGTCTGGTCCAATGAAGACAGTTGCAGTAAGTGGTTCTAATGTCTGGTCCAATGAAGACAGTTGCAGGAAGTGGTTCTAGTGTCTGGTCCAATGAAGACAGGTGCAGTAAGTGGTTCTAGTGTCTGGTCCAATGAAGACAGTTGCAGTAAGTGGTTCTAGTGTCTGGTCCAATGAAGACAGTTGCAGTAAGTGGTTCTAGTGTCTGGTCGAATGAAGACAGTTGCAGTAAGTGGTTCTAGTGTCTGGTCCAATGAAGACAGTTGCAGTAAGTGGTTTTAATGTCTGGTCCAATGACAGTTAAGTGGTTCTAGTGTCTGGTCCAATGACAGTTGCAGTAAGTGGTTCTAATGTCTGGTCCAATGACAGTTAAGTGGTTCTAGTGTCTGGTCCAATGAAGACAGTTGCAGTAAGTGGTTCTAATGTCTGGTCCAATGACAGTTGCAGTAAGTGGTTCTAGTGTCTGGTCCAATGACAGTTGCAGTAAGTGGTTCTAGTGTCTGGTCCAATGAAGATAGTTGCAGTAAGTGGTTCTAGTGTCTGGTCCAATGAAGACAGGTGCAGTAAGTGGTTCTAGTGTCTGGTCCAATGACAGTTGCAGTAAGTGGTTCTAGTGTCTGGTCCAATGAAGACAGTTGCAGTAAGTGGTTCTAGTGTCTGGTCCAATGAAGACAGTTGCAGTAAGTGGTTCTAGTGTCTGGTCCAATGACAGTTGCAGTAAGTGGTTCTAGTGTCTGGTCCAGTGAAGACAGTTGCAGTAAGTGGTTCTAATGTCTGGTCCAATGAAGACAGTTGCAGTAAGTGGTTCTAGTGTCTGGTCCAATGAAGACAGTTGCAGTAAGTGATATAATCTCACTGCCCCAGAAACGTTGAACTCTGCTATTCACTCTGTGTAGCACTTCAATCTCTAAAGTGTTTAAAACTAGACTCTAAGCATGTTTATTTTGCCAGACATTCCCTTAACTGTGTTCTGGCTTTTTTTTTGTTTGTGTGTGTGTGTGAAAGAGAGAGAGAGAGAGAGAGAGAAGAGAGAGGTGATATAAATGCACAAAGTTGAGAGGTGATAGTAATGCACTAAGTGTGTGGAAGGGATAGGAACAGCTCTGAGTAGCAAATACGTTCTGTTAGGCCCAGAATAATGCTGCAAGGCAGATTTTGAAGTTGCCCCAATGTGAACATACCTCACCTCTTATGAAACCCTTGCATTCACTCCCAAGTCAGTCCACTATTAATTTTTATTGATTACAACTGATTTGTCTTCAGTTACCTTCTCATCTGGCTCTGAATATCTGCCATCTGTTAATTGTATTTGCTGTTCCATCTGTCAGAATAAAATCTTTTAGTCAACATACTCTTTCCATTCAGAATCCTACCATCAGGGTTACCATGGTTTTGAACATAATGCACTCCACGTCCTCAGCCTCTTTCAGATATTCTCTAAGATGCATCTGATCAGTGTATATATCCATTTGTCTGCAACAGTTCCCAACTGATTTTTGCCTGAGGAAGAACCTGTGACTCCATACGTCGCCTCTTTTATCCCATGTAAGTCCACTTTTACCAAGATTCTGTTGGTCTACGTCTTACAGTTCCCAACTGCTTTCCATCATGCTTTGTGTGTGTGGTGTGTATGTGTTCCAAGTTGGGAAAGTGGCATCTTGTCTTTTTTTGTAGTGTGTGAATTATTTTGCCAGCAACAGTTCAGCAAGTTTTGTACTGTAAGCTCCACTTGAGAAAAAGTGCTGAATTAGTGTTCATGCAAGATTCTCTGTTTTAGTGAAATAATTATTTTTCCAATCCAGCTCAAATGTAGCACACTGGCCACTTGGAAGTGTTGTCAGACTGAGACAGTGTTGGGCTGTGTGTGCATCCACTGCATGCTTCATGAACGTCAGCTGACGGACCGGTGTCCATCTGTCTGTGGCTGTAAGTGACAGGAGTTTGTATTGTACTCCATGTTTGGTGATACACATAATTACCATGTCAAATTGACGCAAGCTAGGCCTATTGGTTTGCTCTGCTTGGCCAAATTTCGTGCAGCTAATAGTGAAAAGACGACCCGTCTTGCCTGGTCCGCTCTTAGCCAATCAAACGCCTCTAAAAGCTACAAGTGCTGAATGAGCAAGTGACCTTGGCTTTTGCCTGTTTCCAGGTCAGGTCAGATCTCTCAGAGTTGAAAGGTCAGTGATTAAAATGGAAGCGTCAGATTTGAACTGGTGCAGTTTTTTTTTTTTCTTTTTGAAGGGTGGTTGTTTTCTTTCAGGGGAGAAGGGAATGGGAAAGGCGTTTGTTGTTCTGGAGGTAGGGGTTCAATCATGAAAAAAAACACACCCCAAACATGTATCAATTAAATTCCATAGGCCTTTTAACTGTGACTGATTTTCAGGAAGGCAGGATGTGTGAACAATTTTCTATTTCCCACGCTGACCAGTCCTGTTTCAGACCTGTCACTTTGTTTCCTTCCAGCCCTCCAGAAAGCAGCAGCTCTGTCTGCTGTAGTTGGTGTGTGTACACATGTGGCTTTATCCACCAACTGAAGCCTTTAGCCCAGTGGTTAAAACGGACTTTCAATCTGAGGGTCCCAGGTTTGAATCTCAGGAAGGGCGCCTGGTGGGTAAAGGGTGATTTTCCCAGCTCAACATATGTACAGACCTGCGTGTGGCTGAACACCCATTTGTGTGTATACGCACGCAGATCAAATATGCAATTGAAAGTCCTGTAATCCAGGTCAGCATTCAATGGGCTGTGGAAACAAGAACACATCCAGCATGCACACCCCTGAAGACTATGGCTGTCTACAAATAACCAAAAGTCATACATGTAAAATGTTATGTCTGTCTGTATGTTTGCATGCCTGAAATCTGATTGAATGACACAGGAAATAATGATGAGTGTCCGATGGCATCTGATAGTCAACACTACCCAGTCAGGCAGCTTTTGTCCAGTGTTTGTAATGCTCTTAGAGCTTGGTTTCTGACTGAGGATAGGTGCTGTATAACATTCATTCATAGTCTGTATCAGGTTTTGTGACTGGAGCTGTTGGGTTCTGATCATAGACTTGAACCACCACCACAACTTGTGCTGAGTTTGTTTCCTTCACAAAGAGGGGCAGCTAAGTAGGTGGTTTATATGGAAACCTCTTCTAGGGGGTCATTTTTGCACCAGTTACCAAAATGCCTGTTCTCTACATCTCTTTGTCAGGTGAGGTGGCTCAGAAATCATGAATTAAACATGTGCATGTTCAGGTGTGGATAAGCACATGAACACCACACACATATAGTGGTTGCATATCCATACAGCTTTCATGCCAGCTTTTTGTATGAAGACACAGGGGACAAAACAGACAGTGCTTATTTTGGTGTTTTTTTTCTTTTCATTCCTTCATTTCTTTGTTTTGTGCACACGACATAGTGTGTGTGTAACAGGGTTAGTTTGACAGGAATATTTTCACTCTGATAAACATGTCTGTGTGAATGTGTATGTACCATGTGTGCACATGACTGAAGCCTAACTGAATAACACAGGAAACAAACGAGGAGTATGTACAGGGAACTCTCAGTGGGCAGCCCTTTGTGTAGATGACCCAGTGTTTATAAAGTGCCTAAATCTTGGTCTGACCGAAGATAGGCACTAAATACAGTGGACTCCACTTATAAGGACCTCCGATATAAGAACCATCGCTTATAGGGACACCCCAAAGCAGGTCCCTGCCAAAGTTGTTCTTTGTGATCACTTATTAAAACTCGCATAGAAGAACCCTCTGATATAGGGTTCATCACTTATATGGACAGCACTTGCTAGGTCCCCACATCAAACTTTCCTCGGATATAAGAACCGCAAGTAGGAATGATCATTTCTAGGAAGTCTGCGATTATTCTATTTTTGGAACCCTCGCTTGTAAAGACACCATCTGCTTGTTCCCAACACGACCTCCCCTCGGATATAAGAACCGAAAGTAGAAGTTATGCTCGGTTCATTTTCGTTTCGTTTCATTTCCCAGAATTTCCAAGAAACATTTCTTCTACAAGATGGCGGAGCGTAAGAGAAAAGCATTGTCTCTCCAACAAAAAATCGAAATAATTAGAGAGGTCGAGCGTAACCCTCAGAAAAGCAAAAGTCTCATCGCTGATGAAATGAAAGTTCCGAGGACGACTTTGCTCAACATCGTAAGAGAAAAAGCCAAATACGTTGGGCAGTTTGAAAGCGGCAAGACTGAGCTTTCCAGAAAGCGTGCAAGAGGCTCCGAACATCGCACTGTTGACTCTGCTTTGTTGGAGTGGTTCTCTGTGAAAAGGTAATTGATCTCTCTCTCTCTCTCTCACACACACACACACACATTCCCTCTCCCTCCCTCCCTCACTCTCTCTCTCTCGTGGCAGATTATTTTACTTTCGAGAGGGACAGGCGTAATCCAGACCTCGCCCACCCCTTTGTTTGTTTGTTTAATGCCACCCCACTCTATTCCTACGTATACCAAACAACATAGAAAAAAGAAATGATGCTCTGTGAAACTGTATTTGTTTCAGAAAACGCGCCCAAGAATTCTGATGACACTGACTTTTTACCGCTGACTTTTTAACCCTTGCATGCTTATCTATATTTTAGACCTGTGCATTGGCGCGTTCTTGGGTTGTTTCGTGTGGGTAGGTGTGTGTGGGTGTGGGCAGAAAACGCAGAAAACGTAAAAAGAGAGAAGGCAAACTCCGCTGCTGCGTGAAGCCGCGCTGCGTGCGACAAAACTGATGCTGGCACCACCACCCCCTTCCAACCGTAAAGTGAACCTTGAACCTTGCTGAGAAAGGATGGCGGCGAGAAAGTGAATCGGTCTGGTAGTTTAGGCTGTAATACGTATACTCCCAATAAATTTCCTTGTATCCTTGTATTCTTTAAAGTCATTTTGTCAAAATGTGATCGTAACTCTCTCTCTCTTTCTGTCTCTCTCTCTGTCTGTCTGTCTCTCTCTCTCATTTTCATTAAGACAGCTATTGTTACATAACTTCTAGAGTTATTTGCATTAAATTTATGTTTCACGTACGCAAAAGAAGTAAACTATATTGCATCGAGATCAAGCCAACCAGCAAGTTCCACTTCATTGACGCAAAGGCTTAAACAAGCAAGAGATTGCCGTGGACACACACACACACACACACACACACACACACGCACGCACGCACGCACGCACGCACACAGACCATTAGAGGTCGATATACGACTCTTTTTAGCTTGTCCACAATATTTTCTTCTTTCCTTGGTTATAAGAACACACACTAGCACAACTGACCTTATATCCGAGGTATGCTTATAAGAACCCTCGCTTATAAGGACACCCAAATGCTGGCCCCGGCGGTGTTCTTATATCCGAAGTCCACTGTATTTCAGTATTCATGCCAATCAATGCAGTTAGTTGGGCAGCAGTGGAAAGTATATCACTATCAGTTTCAAAACAGAAATCTGTTCACTGCGTGAAGGGTGCTCTCTTACAGCTTATACACACTGCCAGCAAAGATGGGTCAGTCAGAGATCAGTGATGGTGGCAGGACTAGTCAGGTCTTTGTAATGCATCACTCTTTAGTCACAGCAGATTTCTGTGTGTGTCCCCAGGGAGACAGTGTCACTTCACTACAGTACCGCACCTTCTACTATTCCCCTCCCTCCCCCCTGCTTTCTAGTGTATTTGTTTAACTATCATTATCAAAGTGGGTTTTTCCACAAAATTTTGTCAGGGACTAACTTTTTGTTGCTGTGGGTTCTTTTACTCGCACTAAGTTAATCATCTCATCTGAAGTACTATCATCCAGACCAACACTCAGGGTGTAGTGGACAGGAAGAAAATTCCAGTGAGAGTGGGATCTGCCTGGGATCTTCTGCCCTCAGGTTCACTGGGCGGGTGCGTTACCACTAGGCCACCCCCCTGTGGAACAGGAGGAACTGTGTGAACAATGAATGTGATCCAGGTTCCGATCATTGTATGGACTTTGTACACTGTCAACAGCTTTCGGGACTTGTGGAGATATCTATGTACATACATACAAAGATATATTGACTAGCTAAGGAATACCAGATTTGGGAAGCAGATAGATTCTGTGAAAGATTACGCAAAGTACTTACAGATAGGTTTCAAAATTCCTATATTGACTAGCTAAGGAATACCAGATTTGGGAAGCAGATAGATTCTGTGAAAGATTACGCAAAGTACTTACAGATAGCTAGCTAAGGAACAATACCAGATTTGGGAAGCAGATATATTCTGTGAAAGATTACGCAAAGTACTTACAGATAGGTTTCAAAATTGCTATATTGACTAGCTAAGGAAGAATACCAGATTTGGGAAGCAGATATATTCTGTGAAAGATTACGCAAAGTACTTATAGATAGGTTTCAAAATTGCTATATTGACTAGCTAAGGAACAATACCAGATTTGGGAAGCAGATATATTCTGTGAAAGATTACGCAAAGTACTTACAGATAGGTTTCAAAATTCCTATATTGACTAGTTAAGGAACAATACCAGATTTCGGAAGCAGATATATTCTGTGAAAGATTACACAAAGTACTTACAGATAGGTTTCAAAATTGCTATATTGACTAGCTAAGGAACAATACCAGATTTCGGATGCAGACAGATTCTGTGAAAGATTACGCAAAGTACTTACAGATAGGTTTCAAAATTGCTATATTGACTAGCTAAGGAATACCATATTTCGGAAGCAGATATATTCTGTGAAAGATTACGCAAAGTACTTACAGATAGGTTTCAAAATTGCTATATTGACTAGCTAAGGAACAATACCAGATTTGGGATGCAGATATATTCTGTGAAAGATTACGCAAAGTACTTACAGATAGGTTTCAAAATTGCTATGGTTTTGGTTTTTTCTCACAGGGTGCCCACCTTTTTTTCTGGTCTTAAGTAATGTGTCTGACCTTTTGTAGAGGAAGTTACCTGAATGGTTCATGTTGAACAGTGCCATGCTTCGTTTGTGATCAGTCATCCGTGTTGATTTGAGGAGGAACAGGTGTTTTTCCAAAATACGTCGGTGTATATTCATGATGAAAAAAGACGTCAGAGAAGCGTTTGTGTGGGTGCGCGCGCGTGTGCATGTTCATATTGCAGGTTGATGGGGCTTGGGTGGGGTGGTGTGGGTGGCGGAGATGGCTAAATTGAAATATTCAAGAGAAAGTATAACACAAAAGATTCCCATCATGTTTTAAATATCTTTTGACCAATGTGCCGACAGTTTAGTTGTCAAGTGATAAAATGTGGATCGCAGTACATCATTAGGTCTATTTCGTTCAAATAAAAATGTGAAATAAGTAGAAACTAAATGTCTGATGGTAAAGACTATCAGGACAGCTTCTGTCAGTGTCGCCACAATAGTTCAAGAACCGCAAATTACCCAAGTTTTAAAGAGAGCTCCTTTTTCTCTTCTTTCTTCAGTTTCACTTTTTATTTTAATACACTGAGACCAGAGTACACAATTAGGTGAAGGCTAAGTGCATTTTCAACAGAAGGAAAGCAAATAAGAACTGTCAAGACACAAACTGCGTGTGGACTTGGGATTACTAATACTGGCAAGACCCAATGTGACAAATGCAATGTCTCTCTTTTCAAGCTTCACACCGGGTGCATGGGGGTCCAAAACGGGAACATTTCAGTTTCTGAAGGTGGTGTCACTGCATTAGACAAAACTGGAAGTGCAGCAGAACTACCCAAGGCAGCCCACACCGACTGGCATTTCACAGTTTTTAAATATAACCCGGCTCACTTATTCAACATTTTCCTTTCTTCACAATTTCAACTTTTGCAGATTTTGTAACAAAATCTCCAAATCCTGTCCAACACTCCACACAAAAACTAACATACAGGCAAGATGGCAAAGAGCTGTAAAATTCTGAACATTATTAATCAAATGTTTTAGATGAAAAGAATTACAACAAAAATATTTTTTTGCTCACTGTCAGAAAACAGGTTTTTGGTGAACAGAAAGTTGTGCATTAGAATGTGAATGAGTCCATCGGAGGGATGCAACCCTGTACACCTGTACACACAATGGCATTTCACTGTTAAATGTTCAAATGTCAATTTCTTTTACCTCTCGTTATTTCATTCTTAATGACAAAACTGCTATTGCAAACCATATTTATCCCAGAAAACGACTTCGAGGCAAATAGCAGACAAAGACTCGTAGCAGAATGTCACCAATTTTAATGTTCAACAAGTTGATTCTGGTAAATTCAAAACCCTCTTTTTTAATATGGGCATGCACAGAACATGCTGATAATGCAGTGAGGGAAGTCAAAGGTTTTCGCTTTCTTTTCAAGAAACAATGTGACAGATTAAAACTGAACCGGCAAGAACAATTTTCACTAATAAGGCAACGATCCAGAAACAACTCACAAGAATCTTCTGCTGATCCAGAGGCAGACAAAACAAAATGCTCAGATCCAGAAACCTGTTTCCAGCCTACCCCCATTGAGTATTGCTCTGCCTTTGAAATTTGAACTTTCCTGCATATGTAGAAACCAAAAGGAAAGAAAACTTGTATATTTCTGGCCGTCTCCACATGTGTCAATTTGGAGGAAAAAACTAAACTATTTTGTGTTTTTCTGCATCAGTGTGGAAGCCTGATGAGGCTGTAGACTCCCTTGGGTTGAATGGTCAAATCCAGAAAACTTGCAAGCTGACCTGCAGCCATCGCATGCACCACAGACACCAATCACACACACTTTAAATGTCCAGGCAATGAACAGTTCATTTTCACAATATTTATTTAGGAACAATGCAAATGTCATCAAAGTCTGAAGTAAAACAGTGAACTGCATATAATGCAACCTCTTTAACACTATTTACAGATTTGATAAGAAATGTGCCCCAACAGCCAAACGCGGTGAACAACTGATAATGAACACTTCCAGACCTGCAGAGGACCATTGAACTGAACCTCTAGAGGCCACCTCAACAGAAAATGGTCATAAACAACTGCCCCACACTTTGGACCTCGCTGACAAAGACGGACAGGGAAAAAAAAAAAAAAGTGGACATTTCCTTCATGTGAAAAAGAAACGAATATGTCCTGAAGAACCCACTACTGTTTAACAAAACCCCAAAATTTAGCACTTTTAGTGCCTTACCAATATTAGAGATGGTATCTCCCGAACAACCCCCACACCAAAGCGTTGTTACAAGTATCCTGGCTAAACAAAGCACTCTGAATGCGTTATCAACATCCAGGCAGTGCAAAAGGCAAAGACAAACTGTCCAGAACTCAAACACTGGTAGACTGAGCAGCAGGGACCTGCACCCTACACACCAGACTGGCTCAGCAACAAAGCCTTTCCCCATGCTTCTCCACTGCCCCTCCCTTCAAAGTTACCACCCTTTTCCCACAACACAACAGCTGACAATACTGGAGAGATGCAGGCAAGTGGGATGACCAGTACAATGGACTGTACTGACGCGAATCCTGTGTCCAAAGCTACTTGCAGTTGCTGTGATTGAGGAGGGAATCAACGTGGTCTGTTCCCAGCCGATCAGTGACACCTGTGAAACGACCCCCCTCCCTCACTGACTACATCCAACACCTCTCTGTAACTTCCTCTTTGTTCCCCAGACAAGCCCTCACTACGACACCTCACATAAGACACATCCTTCCTGCTACCAAATCAAAACATAACCACAAAGCAATAAAAAAAACAACAACAAAACACTACAACAAAAGACCAAACAAACCCATCGTTGTTCCTTACACTTAACAAGGGCATGAGTCGAACACTGCTTGAACAGAAAAAAACCCACAGGCCTGACAGAGCAGACTGCACAATATCTGACCACAGCAGCAGAGAGAGAGGGAGCTGTCAGTTGGTGGTTAACTCCCATCTGTTCATCTGAACATGTGACGTCCAGTTGTGAAGGTCTGGCAAGAGCTGCTCATTAAAGTCGTGACCATTACAACTGAGACGTCCTCCACGTAAACTGTCAGTGGATACACCAGTGGTGAACAACATCAAGCACAATACAAATTGAGGAAAAAGCAAAAAACACAAAAATAAAAAACACAGAGTACAAACTAAACCACTGGTATTAATATAAACATGCTTCATCAAGCTCTGCAACAAGCTGCTCATCTTTAAAAGAAATTTTATTTAAAAAATAAACAATTAATAAAAAAGGCAAAGAACATAAGCCTACATTTCAAACCAAAAAAAAACCTGACCAAAATTTATTCCCCAAATGGTAGATACACACACACACAAAAGCCTTCTTCAGTTCAATTGCCAGGCCTTTCACACAAAAACAAACCCCAAAGGAGAATGAAAAACGCAAGACCACTAACCGGGACATATAACTAGAGTGCCCCCTGGGGGTAAAGCGAATGGGGAACGCCACAGAGCGGTCACCTCACCTTTCTCTTCAGGCCCACCCTTCAACCTCCTCTCCCTCTGTCATACCCCCTTCCCCAGCACACTACCTCCTAATGGCTGGCTGGACCTGGCACACACCACCCCTGGTGCCTGCAGACACAGCCTGGGAAGCCAGGATGCCCAGTTCACCCAGTCCCTCCCCTTGACTGTGTTCAAGGTGTGGCCACGACCAGGCATGGCATGAGACTTCCCCATCCACTTCACCACAAGGGGTTGGGGGGCAACAATACTGACCACTACACAGCTAGGGAGGAAAGGGCAAAACCCAACAGATTCTAAAACAACCACCCAATCCTTGTCAAAACTGATGGCTGGCGGGCTGAGGCACATGGGGGAGGGGAAAGGGGTCAACCAATGACTGCAGCCCGCCTCCCTCACTTGCTCGCTCTCTCCTCTCTCACCCACTCCAGTACTCACCACTCTGATCCCCTCTCTGTGCGGGCCCCCCTTACCGACAGCACAGGCCGCCCAACGCCCCCCAGTAGTAGCAGCAGCTGGAGGAAGTTGCGAGGAGAGGAGGGTGAGGGGGGAGGGGGAGAGGGAGGTCACTTAGCTAGACAGCAGGACAGAGGGTGGAGGGACTTGGGAAGGAGACAAGAGGCAAGAAGAGGAGAGAGAGAGCTCCACCAACCTGAAAGAACAACAGACACGTATTAAAAAAATACAACAGCTGCTGCTTTCAAAAAACAAAAAAGGAACGACTCAAAAAAACATGATCGCCACACTCGCACCAAAAAAAAGGATCAGGTTTTCTTTTTTTCTTTTTGCTAACCATCCAAGAACACATGAAAGTCCACGTTACACTTGAAGTTCAACGCCTTCCGTTTCATGACCCATTCGCACTCATCCACTGCTGCCTCTCTTGCCTCGCACACTGTTCTTAAAGTGGTGATTCACCCAGCACCACCAGCACACCAGGCAGTCACCAAGCCACAGTCACACTGCAGGCACTTTTTCAGCTGCTTACTTCACACCACTTCCAAGGTTAGCAGCCATATCATCTTTTTCTCTCTCTTCTTCCCCAGTCTCCTCTTCATTCCAATACCTAAAAGAAAAAGGCCGGCATCTACTCTCTCAACCCCTTCTTCCGGAAGCCCTGCGAGCCCAGTCCTTGATGGCCGCTGCTGCCGCTAGGCAGGTGTGGTCATCCCCACCACCGCTCACCCGCCATCCACAGCAGTTCTGGAACAGACAGACCACACCCAAACTCCAAGGCCATGCTGGCTGACGGCAGTCTCTCTCTCTCGACCAATGGGAACAGATAATAGTTGGAAAAAGTCTTTCCTCTCGACCAATGGGATTCTCTTGACACACAATGGCAACCGTCAGAGGACCAGACGTGAAATTAAAATCTCTCAACCAATGGGAAGAACTCAAAGAGGACAGGGAATTCTCTGCTTTTTGCATGTTCTTTGATAACCCGATTTCAACCGGCAAAACATTTTTTTCTGTTACAAGACGTCATCAGGGACAACATCCCAGACAGCCCTCTCACACATTCTAGAATATACAGTTATTCTTCCGTCATCAAGCAAGGGACAGTTCTCTTGTGCACTTTCAGTCTGTTGACAGCAGCCTTCCTTCCTTCCTGCACCTGGTATCTTTTTCACTTTCTCAGTGTTTCACATGTTGCCCTCTCTGAGGACAGGTAACTCTCCATATCCATTCCCCCGTGCCCCCCCTTCACTCGATATTGATTTACAGGGTCCCACCCTCTCTCTTTACCATTAGCAGACCCCCCCCCCCTCAGCCCCCCAAAGAAACAAAAACAAACAAACAAACAAAAAAAAAAAAAAACCTCTCTCTCTCCACAAGCCCTCTGTAGAATTCCATTATCAACAAGTACTCACACACTTCCAATCAGAGGTTTCTCTCACCTCCTACCCCCCCCCCCCCCCCCCCCCCCCACCCCTACCCCTCAAACTATCAGAGGCCCACCTTTCCATCCATCCGAAGCACCCCCCTCCCCCCTCTCTCTCCCCTGCCAGTTCTCTCTCGCCAGTCACCACCAGCAGCACCTTGTCTGTGCAGTCACCTGTCACCATGTAGGAGAAGAGGAGGATGGCTGATGCACACAGTCCTCTGTCGTTAGTAGCCATAGTAGCCCCCAGGGCGGGACCCGTAGCTGTCCTGCTGTCCGTAGCTGCCCTGCTGCCCGTAGCTGCCTCCCTCGCTGAACCCAGACTGCCCGAAGCCGCTCTGTCCGCTGTACTGACTTCCCTGCGCCCCAAAACCATTCCCCTGTGCGCCAAACCCGCTCCCTTGGGCGCTGGCGCCAAACCCGCTGGCCTGGTTGGCAAACCCGCTCCCCTGGCCGGAAAACCCCCCACCTACCTGGCTAGAGTACCCGCTAGTCTGGGTGGAAAAGCTGTTGCCCTGCGTGCTAAACCCACCCCCTGCCTGACTGGTGAAGGCCCCCCCAGCCCCTGCCTGGTTGGAGAACCCCCCCGCCTGGCTGGCGGCATAGGCCCCGGCGGCCTGCTGGCCGTAACCCCCCCCTGCCATGGCCCGCTGGGCGTTGGAGAAGTCCCCTGCGCCCTGGTAGGGGGTGCAGGTGTACGTCTGTTCCGCGCGGTCGTAGTTGCTGGCATTGGCGGCAGTGGAGGTGGGGGCAGCGTTGCTGGTGGGCAGCATGTAGCCCTGGCCTGGCACTGGGGTGCCGTAGGCCGACTCGTCCAGGGCAGCCTGGGCGTACCCCAGGTTCGAGGCTGCTGCCTGCCCCATGAAGCTCATCCCTGCTGGCACAAAGAAAAACAACAACGCAGCCTTGTTAATGACAACACCAGCCTCCTTGGTCTTCATCAATTTTGACTGTTTGGAAAAAAAGAAAGAAAAAAAGCCAAACAAATAAACAACTGAAACCTCACACCTTTCAGCAAGGTGCTTGTATTTTTCGGGTTAGAAGTTGCAAGTTCACAATTAAAAGAAAAAATGTGCATGTGGGGATTGGAGACTTAGGAGCACCTGGTAGTGGGATAGGGGGTGGGGGAAGGGTGGAACTATGGTACGTTAAAAACTGAAAAGGACAATCCTGTGTAAACTGCATCACTGTCTTACCAAACCCCATGGGCTATGGAGTGAAGTCATGTACTGAATGTTGCACATGGACCAAATAATCAGTTTGCAGAACATCATTTCTCCCAAAGACTGCCTTTTTTTTTGGCACTCAAAGACTGATTCCAAAATTCTTTTCCTACATATTCAAACCATTTTCATACCTCTCCTTTGACCTCTGATTATGATTAGGCTGGCTTTTGATTTTTCTCCTTCCAAATGCATGTAACCAAAATCTTAACGAATAATTTAGAACTATACCTTATTCAGTAGGTTACTGACACCAATTTTGCAAAATGAAATATACTTGAATGCAATTTAGTAAAAGCTCATCCGTTACATAAGCAAACGGATCACAGGAAAATCCAGATACTCTTGTATGCTGGTGTGAATCCTGCAGAAAGGTCACACCACATGCCTGTGTCACAGATACAGAAGATATTGCAGAAGGGATGTGGATGTGAAAGAAGTGCTGTCACAGAGCTTCACTCATGTTTTGTTCTATTTTCGGATTCCATTTCTTCATCAGTTCTCTCTCTCTCTCTATTTTTTTTTTATACATTATTTTTATGTGGTCAGTATGTTTGTACTTCATTTAAGAACCAAACCAAAAAACCAAGGGATTCAGGTATAATGCCAAAAAAAAGCATGGTGCACCTTGTAACCCGAAAAATACACGTGAAAATATACGAGTGTGCATGTGTGTGTGCGTGTATTCATATCTCACTGCACACAAATTCCCACAGGAAGATATCTGCAGATCCACTATTCCACACAGTATACACACATGACCCTCCCAGTGAAACGCTACCAGCAATTTTCATGTTCTTTGTACAACTACCATGCTGCATTTGGTAATTCCCCCAGACTCATGCTCAGCCATGAGGTTCAAAAGGCCAAGGGAGGCTTTGAATATAGCCAGCCAATGGTAACATGATGTCACCACCTGTACAACCCCACAGAATAAAAAAAATCTGGTTGTTTGGGGATCACACTACTTGGTCCCCTCAACTTCCACTCTCTCCATCCACCCAGCATCTTTCACTGCTGCTTCACCACCCACAGATCCAAACACCCGGACCTCAGCAAGGTCACAAGTCCCTGTCACCATTCAACAGCCAACCATGTGAACTATTCCAGAAACCCAACAATGCCTGATTGCCAAACTCTACCACTTTCACTGCATTATCTATCATCAGTGAAAGAGAGCAAGCCAAACTGAAAAAAAACAACCCAACAACAAAAAACAAAAACATCTCCCTGTGTACAAGTGGACCCATATATTGTAAAATAAAAGTTCCAGCCAGCAACGATATCTCACATACTGGAAACAAGATGTAGAAGAAGGGAACAAAGTGAATTAGCAAGCAGCTAATGTCCCAATCCCAAGCAGCCAACTCCAAATGCCTCAGCAGCCTGCGTTGTTAACCAGTTGGAAAGAAAGTCCCCACTTGCTTACATTGATTCCCACAACTGTTCCAGAAGAAAACAGACTGAAAGGACGGACTCGACAAGCACACAAAAAAGCATTCTTCTGTACACCGTATCCCTGTGATCGCCAGCCACCTGCTCCTCATTCCAGCCAGCTCCATGTGTCTGTTGAGGGGGTGTCCCCAAGAATCCAGTCTGCCAGACAACTACCATTTCTAAATCTAAACTTCCATTGTCGATGAAACCAGACAGCTGTCAAATTCACTTTCTCAGTTTACCATACATAGCCCCAATGGCATCTTTACTACTTTTCATTTGAAGCAACCGAAGACGATACTTGTTGAAAAATGATTGAGCATGTTCATCTGTGCTGTGTTCTGCCATTCCATTTGCAGTGATGTCGGTGTGCATGTGTTAGTGTTATTACATGTTGTACATGGGTTTCCTTCTGCGTGTCATTTCCAGCAGTGTCGTCGAGTACAAAAAAGATGCTAGGTTTCACTGAGTTTGTTAACGTCACCTTTTTTTTAAACAGTAACTTAGGTTATCATATATTAATATTATGAATGTAAAATTTCATTACTACATCCACCCATTTGTTACCATAACCTTAGTAACCAGCCACTCTGAACCTATATGCATCAATGAATAAGTTTGTTTTTACTCAGGTGTTGGGAATGGAGATAGTGGAAAGTCTGGTAAATTCAGCCATCCTTTGTCTCATGAATTTTTTATATTACAATTTAACATCTAGCATATCCAATCTGCAGAAATGTTCCAACATCCCAGTAAGGAAATGTTTACTTAACCGACTTTCCCCAAAGATACTGTGAAAGACAGTTGTAATCTGCTTGAGAATTTGACGAAGCTCTTCAGTGTGCTAAATATCTGAATAGGGCTTGCAAATGGAGGTACCCTGTTTGCAGTCACATAACACTGAAAGGAATGCATCATTCCTAGATGAATCCTGCAGATGTTCCTCACTGACTGGTTTTAAGTACATTGAGCATGCTAGCCACCATGTCAATGGGTGTTATGTGCACGCAACACAAGCAACAGCTGCCCACATGAACAAGACTGGTTTGCGCCCATTCATGTGAGAAAGATCAATGATAACATTTAACGTGTGATTAACTTTCAAGAATGTGTGTGTGTATGTGTGCTGTGTACTTGCCCTTGTTTACGAGTTAAAAAATATTAAATTGGTTCTTACTTTAGTCTGGTATTGTGTTTGATGTTTTGTGCTATTCAAATACCGTGCTTGCTACAAGGACTGATATCTTCTCCCTGCTGTTTTCAAGAGTTCGTTTTGGATATTCACAATATGTACTGTGCTTTTGTTTGATCAAGTCTGACTAGCTTCTGACAAGTCCCAATCTGTAAAAAGCATCAGTACACGTCATATACATGTGTTGACCGCAGGTGGAGAAAAATACAACATAAGACAAAGGACTTGTGCACCTTTCCACATCCTGTGCCAAGGTAAGGAACTTCTAGGTAACTTTTTTCAATTATCCACAAAAAACCCCCCAACCCAAAACAAAAAACTTTTAGGTCGCACTTTCCTAGACAGCTTTTCATGCCATACCTGAAAACCTGGTATAGATGAGTGAAAAGTTGACATTGAGAGAAGAGTGCATTCTTGCAGACAAGTATACTGAAATATAACCACTGGAGCAAGGACATGTGTCGATAATAACCATGATTGGCCACTATTAGTACTTTCAATTGATTTTCAAAATTGTTTTTAAGAATTCCATGCAAGTTTGAAGTGCAAAATTCTGTATATACTATTTTTCATGAATAAGCTCACACCACATTTCTCTTTGCTCAACAGTTAGGGGAGAGAAGAGGGTGGTGGAAGCTGGAATGGCCTATGAGAAATTGTGTTTTTGAAGTGAATTTCTCAGTTTGAACCTGTCATTTTAACTTCCTTGGCACATTCCCTAGTCAAAATACCATTGGGCTCTTTTAAAAAACAGACTATACTGCACCCCCCCCCCCCCCCCCACAATCCGTACAAGAGCACTTGGAACTCGGGATGCATGTCAACTTCTTGTGCTTAGCTCATGCCTCTGCTCCCCATTCCATCTGAAGTATTGTCCTTTTTTCTGTTTTGTTTTGTACATGTATTAAGTGTCGGAGAAATCTTCTGCTGATCCGAGATGTCATGACCATGCTAACAAGGAAGGCATGGACATCAACTCACATTGATACTCAAAGAAATGGGAGAAAAACAACCCACCTTTAGAGGACATTTTATATTACTTAATTCAAGTTACTTCTTAAAGCCAGACATGGCAGCAATTTTCAAAACAGTTTTATCCAAAATTCCGATTATTATTATAGGTGGATATTTTAGGTATCACCCAGGATTCACAAAATGTATAAATACTCTCCATGCACCGGTTGCGATAGAAGCAATTCAAAATGTCTGACAAAAAAATCAAAGCTCTGTAACTACAAAACTATTATAGGTACTTCAGTTTTTTTTTCGTTTTTGATTTACTATTACCTGAACTCACTTTCTACGTTAGGATAACCGAGTCAAAGTGAAAGCTCTTATCACAGCTCTTTATTTAAAAAATTCAAGAACAGAAATTGTCATTTCTTTAAAAAAAAAATTGTAGGAAAAATTCAGTATTTCAGATATAATGCTATTCCAACGCAGAAAGTGAGTTCTGGTAATAACAAATCAAAAACAAAAAGAAAAACCGACCTACTTATAATAGTTTTGTAGTTATATGACTTTAAAAAAAAAATTTCATATTGGCCATTTTGAATTATTTCCATGGCAACCAGTGCATGAAGTGTAATCTATTACATTTTTGTGAATCCTGGGTGATACCTAACAATATCCACCTAAAAAAAACCAAAACAAAACACAATCAGAATTTTGAATAAAACTGTTTTAAAAATAACTGCCATGTCTGGCCTCAAGTTCCAAATCTGATATTTGTAGCGTTCATTTTGGTCATGGTATATGTGCCTCAGTGTACCTACGTGTTAAAAAACCCCACAGGCCCTCGTACCACATAATGCTGAAACCTTTAACTCCTGAATCTCAAACCTTACCTAATCTCTAGCGGATTTCCGTTGTGACTATGAGCAATTATGGTACTTAGTTTGATGTAAAATTGTAAGCCAAAGATTTTGCCACTGTCATCTTGTCAGTATGCTATGTTGTGACCACTTCCAATAGGAATCCTGCACCTCTGCCATCACCACGGACAGCCACACCACCAAGTTTGATGCAACTTTTTGCGTAGACATCTTGCCCAATCATGACCTTGTCCTTTCACCCTGCTTACCAGGTCATGATGAAGAGGGTGACTGGATAGGTCAGGCTAACGTCCTAATTCCTGTTCCACTTTGGTTGCCAGGAAAATGCTCATGTGCCATGGACACAGAGCATGACTGGGTGATCATTAGGATTCCATTTACTATGTAACTTTGTAGGTCACCTGACCGGGCGATCATTAGGATTCCATTTACCATGTAACTTTGTAGGTCAACAAGAACATATCTAAAATTTTCACCATCCAAATCTTAATGTTAGCTTCAATGTTTTCCATTTTATGTGTTGGCTTGTGTCTGTGTTGAGCTGCACGTGTATTTTGTCTTGCTAATGTCACAATTACAATCACCAGATACAGAACTATACTGTGTGGTGGTTTATTTACATATGTGGTAAGTGCATGCATGACTAGAAAATATACTTCACTGTACTGGATATCTTGTATGACCTTATTAATTTTGTGGTTCAAGTGTTAAGGTATGCCTTCAGAATGTGATCATGACCTGTGTGCAATGAGGCCTCGTGTTTCATGCACACGTGTGTAACAGATCACTGATTAAAATGCCTTTTCCCCCTCCCTTTTTTGATCAAAGAAAGGGGTGTTCAAGACACCAGTGTGATTCAGCCAAGAAGTCTTTCACATGTGCAAGACAAGCGTTTCCCAGAGCAAGTCATGCCACAATTATTTCCTTGTTAGAAATGTGACCAGTATTTGTAGACAGCAAGACCCAAATTTTTCAATTCAACCCACGAAATTGTCATGTTTCTACCGCAACAAAATCAATGAAGCACTGAGCATATTCCATAATTTCAAAGTAGGGTGGGAAAAAAAAAGAAGTTCTAAAACCTACACATGAATATATTTATTGTAGGCTGTGCTTGGACAAATTTTTATATTGACAACCAGTGTGACAAGAAAATAGAATTATGGTGAACATACGCAGATAGTCAAATACCCATATCTCCTTTCTAATGTCATTCTAATTTCATTCTGAAAACTTCTTTCAGGTTAATTTCATTCTAAAACTTTCACACCACTACCCTTTGTTCGTGTAATTTTGATCAGCACACTGTTTGCTTCGGATTTACATGTTATCTAGTCCTGTGTTCTAATCAGCACTGGTGTTTCAGTACTTTTCTCTGCCAGTCACCCTTTCACAGCTGGTTTGGAGAGAGGGGATGCTCTTCCCTATCATTTGTTTCCTGCAATTCATCCACATCTTCCATGCACCTCTTCTAAATGTCACATTCCTTGTTGAGGACCGACATAGAATTCAGCCTAATGTCCCACTCTTTGGCCTTTAAGTTCAACTTTTAACCATGCTGTGTGTTGACTGTGGACTGCAAATGGTAAGTCACTGGATGTACTTGTTATTTCCAATGGAATCAAAAAAGATAAACTGTAGTTCATATTAATGTTGTCTATCATGTTTGAACCGCATTCATTTGATCTCAAAGTTGATTTTATGTATGTCTACAGTTATGGTACTCTCTACTGTTACTTCAGATGAGTGTTTACCTGGTTCCAGCCATAGCCCTTTAGATAACTAATTTATTCAACTGCTGAGAATTCAGGTGTGTACCAAAAATAAAGTGTCCAGATTTTTAAAATAGCTTTAAGGTTAGCATAACCACCATAGCTTATTCCAAACCACTGTGCCCTTCACTGTCCCTTCTCTAGTCTCTGCCCTCCGTTCCCACTGGTTCCCTACAGCTCCCTATGTAAAGCTGTCAGATGTAGCCTGTTGGTACTGTCCCTCTCGCTCTCCAAGAGCCACTCTTCCTTTCTTTCTTTCATCTCACACAATGTTGGTCACTCCGCAACGTCTCACTTTCACCACACCAACACTTTGCTTTCCTTTGTCTTTTTCTTATTTTTTTTTTTTAACCAAAATCTCTTGGCAACCACTCACCACAAATTGCCTTGCACACTAAATCTCTCTCTCTGAACACACTTCATGTTTGACCTCTTGCCAATCACACAACACTATTGTTCACTTTCTTTCAATTGTCTCTCACAGCTTTGCTCTCCATCACAAAGAAAACACACACACACTCTCACTCTCAAATGATCACTTCATTGAAAAGCTACAACACAAACACAAAAATACTTTAAAAAATAAATTAACTCCTTCCATATCTGCATAACTACAATGTGTGATCTGTCAAAACCATGTTCCTTTTTTCTTCTTTAAAACAAACATCTCTTGATTAGGTTCCTTCAAACACTAAACTCTTGAATACACTTTTAACTTCCTTAATATCCCCCAACTTCAGAAGCCTTAGCTTCAGAACATTTAAATCATGGAATGAAAACTGAACAATCTTTTACCTTGTTCATGTGTGGAGTGCAATGCAACACCTAATGTGAAATAATATGAATGTTTTGGGTTTACTCCAAAACTCTGAGGTGGTCAATTTTCTGTTAAAAGATAAAAGAAAAGAAAAGAAAAAAAATCTTGCTAACTTTATAAAGATGACTGGAAAAAAAAAAAAAACAACAAAAAAAAACAAACAAACAAACAACTCAATATTCAAAACTAAAATGAAATTCAATTAAAAAAATACAATCACTAAACAATTTTCTTGTGACACTAACAAAAAATGAACTGAAGTGAAAACAGCTTTACACACAAATACAAGAATCAACACGCTCTCCACTTGAAGCCAGTACAAGAACAAGACAATAGTGCACGCACCATTCTTTCCTTTTCAATGATCTCTCCCTGACACTTGTGGCACCATGGCTTTCACCTCTTTTTCTCCAACATTTCTTTAAATATACACGGCTTAATAAACATCGTCTTTACTTTAACCTTGAAGATGGTTTTGATCAAAACATTTAAAAATCTATGAATTATCTGAGGAGGAATACTGAAAAAATGGTCCCAGTTGGACCATTTATCAGAAACAATTTCTAAACTAGTTTTGAACAGTTGGGAGTTCCCATATCCTTTTATGGCCATTGAGGCAGAGAATTCATATGTGTATCTAGGGTTTGACATGGGAATGCAGGGCCCAATCATTTGCTATTCAACAGTTTAAGATTTAAAAGAAAACTGATTCAGAGGAAGAAGCCATGAGGAAACAAATGTTCACACAAAAATATCCACTCTTTCAAACCACAAACTGATTCTCTCATCTGTTTTCTTCTCAACACCACTCAAACATGTTTTTGCACACAGGAAAATCTGTCAGCTGTTTAACAGAAAAACCCCACCAGACTCTCTCACTCCATAACCTTCCTTTCTTCAAGCCACATTCTACCACCAATACATTACAAATGCTCTCAGACACTGAACAGTTTGTATCCTCACACATCTGGAGCACACACATGCCAATCAGATACATGTAGTCATAAACACTTTCATCACACAATCTTGCATGCTTTCTCACTGTCACTGTCAAGCTGACAACCAGGTCACAACACTATTTCCAGTCCGTCTCTCTCTCTAGTTCCCTTTCAGTTCTACAGTTCAATGTCATTCCCCTTCCCCTATGTTGCCGATAGTGCTGACACTGTCTAGCTCAAGTAGTGGATGTAATGCCCACCTTCTCAGTTTTCTATTCTGCTTTAACTGCCTGGATGTTCTACGTCTTCAAGTTGTTCCCTCATTTCCCAACTACTTAGTCCCGTTACTTCAGTCTGCTTTTCATTTTTTCTTGCTGACCAAGTTTCCTATAATGCTATGTGAATCATGGAAAGATGTGGCAGATGATAAGGCGTGACAACCGTCTCATCTTATTACAGTGGATCTGTCCCTAAACATGTCCTGAACTAGCTTGTAAGATACATGTCCTGCACTAACAGCAAGTGGAGAGTGCCTCCATCCTGGAGGGAAACCAATCAACATGTGAAAAGAACAAGAGAACACCAAAAGGAAGAACACTGGTGGATCAACGACTGTTCCTGTCCATAAGCATACCACTCCCTACCCTCTGCATTTAGCTGCCGGCCTAGTTCCAACCCCCACTACGTCCACCCCAGCTGCTGTAGCCGCCTCCTCCAGAGGTATTGGAATCTGTGGTGCCCCACCAAGAACTCTGTCCACTGCTGCTCTGCTGTCCTCCCCCCATGCCCCCTCCAAATCCAAGGTTTGAACCTCCCTGCTGCTGGTCACTGCCCGAGTGCCCTCCCTGCTGACTGCCCATGTTGAAGCCTCCCCCTTGCCCCGACAGCATAGCCTGGGCTGCAGCAAGCATGGCCGAGTTGAGGAGGTTCATGCCCAAGGGACCAGCGGGCCCATCCCCTTTGCCTGCAGGCCCTCCTCCTCCTCCACCACCACGCCCAAACCCACCTGAACCAAAGCCTCCCTGGCCAAAACCTCCATAGCCACGGCCCATCCCTGACCCCTGCTTGTCTGGTGTGCCCGTCTTGGGGGCAGCATTGCTGATATGAACCGAAGTGCCCTGGATGATGTGATCTTCCCCACACAGAGTCTGAGCCACTTCTGCATCGGCAAAAGTCACAAAGGCAAACGCGCGGAAAGGTTTGGGGATGAAGACGTCAACAACCTCCCCAAACTGGGAGAAATAGTTTCGCAGGTCATCTGTGGTGATGTTCTCTGTGCAGCGCCCGATGAACACCTTGCGGTTCATCATTGGGTTCTGACCCTCCTGTTCAACACACACACACAGAGCACCGTTAAAACCAACAAACACTGTATCACATTACCACTCCCTTTACCACCCTCTGCCTACATCTGATTTATTTCATGCTGACCATCACACTCCCTTTTTCTCTCCCTGATTAACTTGCTGCACTGTCATCTCCACCTGCCAGCCAGGACAACACTCCACACGAACGCATTATGATTAACGCATAATCCATTGACACCATGTTCCCCCACTTTTAAGATGTGTAAGTGTTCTTGCTGGTAACAGCAGACCATTTTGAATCTCTGCAAAGCCACCCTGTGGACTGTCCCTACTATTGTTCTACGTGCTAACAGACAGAGAACAGGGGCAACACAGGAACCCACAGCACTGCTAAAGGCCACACATCTATTTCAGATCACTGGCTCATCCCAGACACACACCCGTCATGAGGCATGGGTGCCCCTGGCAGTGTACGTCTTGCACAGCATGTTGGGTTTTGTTCTGTGGGCTCTGTTCTCCACCCGCCCTACACTGTCTCTGGACTCTTGGCCCAAACATACTATCCACATAAATCATGTCTAACTCCATTTGGTCATACCCTCACCCTGTAATCTGACAAAATATAACATCACATCACAAAATTTGTAAAAAAACAAACAAAACAAAACAAAACAAAAAAACAAACAAAAAAACCCCACAGACACCCAAGGCTCCTTTTGTACTAATAACTTTATAAGGATGAAGTTGATGAGAAAATGTTTCTTACCACATATTCTGTTGTATACACCATATAATGCACTACCATGTCTTTTCAAGCACTTTAATGTACTACCATGTCTTTTCTTGCACTTTCTTATTTACAAAGAAAGCAGAAGTCAGTCGTGGTCAGAGACAGTTCTAGTCTTGCAGTGGGCCAAACCATCACTGCTATTGGAATCATTGCAATCACAGTGACAGATGTAGAGCCATACAAGCAAAGTACCATACAGTAACTGGTTCTGATCTTTCACATGCCCCTCTATCCAATTTCACATAACAGTTGAAGACAACAGCCAAAGTGCCAACACTGATCTGATGCTGAACTCATCTGGTTCAACCTTACTGTATCAATATATCCAGCTGCTGGTCCCACTACCAAGTCAAAGTCTATCCAACCTGAACCACTCTACAAAAATGAAAACATTAACTATGGCTGACAAACATTATATCCAAAATGATAAAGTATCCACAGTTGTACTTACCCCCATTATCTTAACAGTGCTTTGCTATTCGCATCTCATTTTGCATTCCTGCCTCAAAACATCTCATTCTCACATACTCTCAGACTTGTAACCCAGACATCAGCTGCAAATGAGCACACCCACATGCATGCACTCAGTATCCTTCATTCACACATACACACTTACATCCGGAATCTGCAGAGCTGGTTCAACAGCCTGTAGCTTAAGCACAACAGCAATTAGAAAGATACCACAGGAATAATAAATGATTCATACACATGCACAAGCAGACACACACACACAAATGCACATAAAGAACCTGACCAACCGCCAACCGACAGAGCTTTCAGATATTCTTGAAAACGCTGTGGTGTCTTGCTATAACTGCTGCCATCAATATATGTGCTCCAAGAACAAATGAAAGCTTAATTGGTCACTGGTTGGAAGACAGCCTCAATGCACCCCTTCCTCCTGTGTGCTCTTTCTTGAACCATGCTCCATCTTTCTTCATAATGCCCCTTTCAATCAACCAGACCTAACAATGCTTTAATTGACTTAAGGGGAACAAGTTGTTTGATATTTCAGGGGAATTTGTGAAAGTTGAGAAGGTACAGTTGCTGCGACACACACAACACATCAAGCCCAAACATTCTATATATTCAAACATTTATTTGTTGTTGTTTTCAAACTTTTTATATTCCTGGGGTTCAGCATCAAAGTACACTGTCCATGACAGGCAGTTTCTGACAGGCACTGTTGTAATGCGGAAAGTGGTTAACTGGCGAGAAAGTAGTTACGTGGAGGTTCATGAAGGGCAAAGGTCACAGTGAGCTAATGTGTTGTCATGAATCAAACACCACACTTTTTTGGTTTGTTTTGTTCTGGGGAATAAATCAATGCTGTGAGAATTTCACAATGCAGTTAAGGTTGGGGTTAATAACTTCCTCCCAATGGACAATTGTTGGCAGGTCTGATCAGCAAAACTAGCTTACAAACTCTCCCATTTACTGCCAGCAAATGTTTATCAATTATTTAAACCAATAGTCAGCTCCAAATGGAAGGGCAAGCTTGACAGTGGAGGTGAAGTGAATTGAGCCTGGCCTTGCAGTATGTGCATTCTGTGTGAACACAGAACCCTTCAGCTGCCACCCCCCTGCCCCACACCTCTAGTTAATGTATGTGGTCAATGCTAGTGACCATTCCGTGCTTACTTATTCCGTGCTTACTTATCACTAACTGTGACCAGGGGGTCTCTTACATTTTTCTGGGCTCCAACTTGCCAGTCACTTTGATACATGTTGTAAGAAGAATTGCTCATGTTTTCCTGCAACACCAAAGAGCAAGGTCACAGCACCCCAGTCAACACTTTTTCCCAACACCATAACACTGGGCTCCCCAAGCCTACAGCATCATAAATAAGGGCAGTGTCAATGCTCTCAAGCCGCACCATCCTTTTTGCTGACTGCCAGTCACATCCAGCACTTCACTCACAGGCTTTGTGATCATTATACTTCAGGTCCAAGAACACTGAAAACCATGCATAATGTTTATCAGTTCTTTATACAGGCCTTGTCAACTTTCTGAAATGGAATGCTGATTTAAACTATCTTTTGTGTGTGTTGCACATTAGAACACTTTGCCATTTTACACAGGCACTGATGTGGTTCTGCAAACTTATCATTCAACAAAAGTGCTTGAAAGATACGCTGAAATGAAATGCTGATTTACACATTTTTAGTGTTGCACACTGGTACTGATGAGGTACACCAAACTTGCTCATACAAAGACTTGAAGAAAGATACATTTCGAAACAAAAGGGGGAAAAATGCTCATCTGGACATGTACTGCAAGCAATGTTTGTCAGCATGATATACTACAATTTTATCATCCTTGCCTGTTCATTTTTGAAAACCCAAACCGCACAATATCAATTCAGAAATGCCAACAGCTGCAGCTGACCATGCATGTGTGAAGGAGTGGGGAGCCCGGCAGCCACTGCTGATGGAGACCATCACTGCCACACAAGGACCTGTGAATGAAAAGGGGTCACCAAAACCCTGTGCTCCCCATCTCGCCAACAGTACAATCACACGACCACCAGCTGTTCACGACTGAAGGCAGATTACTAGTACAATAGACAGGTATGAAATTCAAAACCACCTTAGGGTTTTCACTGAAGCTGGCTGCCCACACCAGTCACACACAGCAATCTGTCTTCCCAGTCAACTCTGGTTTGATTAAATATATCAAAATGCAAAAAGCCACACCGAAAAGCTTTAAATTTTTTTTTTTTTTTTTTTCAATTTCACAAAGCCTACTCATTCATACCACCTATTATACTTTCGCTTCCAAACCAGTAGGTTATCTTTTACTGTAAACCAAATGAAATGGACCATACTGACCGATCTGACAACCTGCCTGGGCAGATGAATTTCACGCCTGTACAAGTACTAGTTTTTATCATCACATCAACAAAAAGTATCCCATCCGGTGACTAACAAGCTGAGAGTCAAATGAGACTGTAAACATGTCTGTGTAATGCTTTTGGCAAATGGGTGATAAAACTGGGGGGGGGGGGGATCATCAGATTAATGCTGCCATCTGTACACTGGCACAGTATCGACACATGTACCGAACATCAAGCATCCACTCAGTTATGTCAGGTCACAAGTCACAAGCAAATTCACAAGTCCTGATTGTGTCTGATTCTGCTTGTAAACAGACTGCTGGTCCATGTCCTGCTGATGCTGCACCAATCAATCATGTCTGGATCAAAGCCTTAAAGCACGGGGCACAAACATTCTTCACCAGCACAACCATGACAGTAACAAAGATGACAGGAAGAAAAGTAATATGTTCCAAAGTTCTTTTCCACAAAATTTCAAACCTTTCAACATGTTTTCTTTTTCTCCTTTGAATTCTTTCTGTGAAAATTCACAGATCCAAAACTACTCTTTAATGTTTTGGTCAAGTTACAACTGAATGTCAGATGACGGAAACTGGAGTACATGTATCTGGACTTCAAATAGAACATAGATAACAGAATTAATATGCTATAATCTAAACTGAAGCCTGAAATGAACCACATAACAAATGATCTTGCAACACATTTCAACAACCAAAACAGATCTGACTATTGTTTCAGTTAAAATCTTGGACATCTTTTGACATCTTGCACATACAGGATAAAAATTCATAGGAAGTTATTTTCTTTAAAAGCTTAACAATCAATATAAAATAAATGATTAAAAAAAGAGAAACAGTCAAAAGCATGGAATTTTTTCTTCAAAGTTTCTTCAGAAACTTTTTTTCTGAACACTCATCCACACGTAACACCCAGACCCGCTGTTTTCATTCTTTTTTTTAATCTAAAAGCAATGTGGAGGGATAGAGACATAACAGACACCACTGAAACAGAATCATACACATCCTACAGCAGCAGATTTCATCTCCACAACCAAGGGCATCCTTCCAAAGCCCACAGGCTCAGGTCAGGGTTCACTCACCTTTGAGTTAGGGAAAGTGACGTCACACCAGCGCCCGTCAATCATGTGTCGCTGGGACATGCACTTCACCTGCGCCTCAGGGTCACCGAAGCGAATGAATCCGAAACCTTTCGACTGTCCAGTGCGTATGTCTCTCTTGACCTGCACATTCATATCATACTTTAGCATGTGAGACTGTGCCATAAACTGGGGTTTACTATCTTATGTGTTTGGAATTTTTTTTTATGGCAGCAGCCAGGATTGTCATATTTGTTTTATTATTATTCTTGTGTGTTTGAAGAGATAAATTCACAACCAAAATACATACAAGACTTCTTTTGATAACTATGATGAAAAACTTTAACCTTCAGAGCAAAATTCTTACTGAAATTGGGACAAGGAAGAGGTAGGTGCATTTACAGTGCCTTCATATTCTTGCATGAATATGGGTCAAGACTGTGGTGTTCATTTTTGTTGTTTGTAATTTGTTGTCTATAGTTAGATATTTATGTCATAATCAAAATGTTTGAATAGGCTTTTTATTTTCTCTGAATTAAGTCAGTTTGAAAATCAGAGTTCGGGATGTGACACACCTGACATGTCCACTGCAAGGTGAAAACTTGATTCTGCATCAAAGTTAAAAAACACTTCATTGTGTGAAGTTCACATTCTGACTAAAATATCTATCAAAACAATGCTCTAAAGAAACAAACAAAACAAAAAACAACAACAAAACACAAAAAAACAAAAAACTCCAAGAGAAAAGGACATTTGCTGTGCTGGCTATGACACCTCAAACTGATTTCAAATTTTTCATGTCCAAACAGCAATTTCAAAATCTTGAATTCTGCATCAGACAATAAGTTTGTCAAACCGGAAAATGACTGACCAAATTAATGGACCGGGAGGTGGATATTTTCATGACTGGCTGGGGTGGATATTTTTTATGACTAGTTGATCAGGTTTTCAGAAATTGCAGGTGCAGCAATAATCCATTACAGTTTATCCCTGATGTGGCTGACTAACTTGTCATAGAAACAGATATAAATAAAATATGTAAGGCAGGAGAAACAAAACTGCCAAATGCATACTGTGTTTACATGGTGTTATATCAACCAGGTTCAAATGAGCTTTTTCTGTGTTTTCTTTTTTTGACCAGCCTTACAAAATGATCATTTCATACTCCATTAATTAAACTGCCAAAGTTCTGAAGTGTCATGTCAGAGTACCATGACCATGCTTCAAGAATAAGGTAGAGTAAAAAATTAAAAAAAACCCCAACAACAACAAACAAACAAACCACATGCACCTCCTTGCTCAAACTTACAAGTGAACACAATTAAGTTATTGTGTACATTTCATTTTAACTTTCATTTTTACCGCTCACAGTCACATACTTAACTATAACACATATAAACTATTTCTGCATGTTCTTCAATGTTAATCCTAACCACACAAAATTGTTTACATCACTGCTGTTGTTCAAATGGATGCTATAGTTTTTCTTCATACACAAGTAGTTTCCTGCTTAAACTTTAAGCCAGTCATATAAAATAACCTGGCTGTAGAGTGAACAGTGCTGAAAAATGTGGCGTGCTAAAGGTTAATCTTTCTGTAAACCTTCCACTGTGGTGGTCTGTTCAGCCACTTTACCCACTGAGCACAAAACTTTAACTCATTTTACCATTATGACTGTATGAGAACACCAGGCAGCAGATCAAAAATTAAAAAAAAGAGAGAGTAAAGAATGATACAGTTACATACCTGCGCAAGGACCAGGTCACCAAACTGGCCAAAGTACTTCTTCAGGTCATCCTCTGTGCTCTTCCAAGGCAGTCCCAGGACAATCAAATCCGAGCACTTGGAAAGGCCAATTCGCTTTTTGGCTGCTGGGTTGTCATCCATTCCCTCCTCACCTTTCCTCTTCTGGTCTGCTGTAACAGTCACCACTGATCACCATCTACATTTGTGATCCAACACAATGACTGAACCAACTTCATTTCTCTTTCTCCCCCCCCCCAAAAAAAACCCAACCCATAATGCACAAGTGAACAGCTAGCTGCCGCATCAATGGCTCATTTGAAATTAAAGATACTATTCCGCTCTCAGTCAGATTAGCCAACAGACAGAATATCTATTCAATGAAGTCAGGAATAGAGAGTTATGACCATATTCCGCTGGTCTAAATAATTCTCGAACAGATCAGATTCCACTGGTCTAAATAATTCTCCAACAGATTAGGAGTCATCAACTGATAATTCATCATTGATCAATATGCTAGAAAACGCCATGATCACATCTGAGTTGTTTTCCAGTTGGCAGTTTAGAAACAAGGATTGGCAATTCTATCTTCCTCTCTATTGCCTAATTTCTCACTAGTGTACCTTATTACTGACTGGATGGGCAGTTGGAAGTGATCGGGGGCCAACTAAACTCCATAACAGTTAAGGCAAGATGGCGGCTGTCAAAGTAATGGATGGTCATCTCTGCTTGCCCTTCTGACAGACACCCAGGGGGTTTCAGACAGTGATTTAAAAGTTATGGTTCTAAAAGGAGCTGGGAACTGTTTTGTAAGTAGTATAAAATTCACTGTAGCTGGTAAAACAAGCTCCTTCAATGAGCTCTATCTTAACAATGTTTTTGCTTTAATGTCAACACCCGCTTAGTGATTGGCCGATGTGAAGCGTAAATCTGTGGTCAGCTTGGAAAGCCGTTGTGGGAATAGCGTTTTCTGGTAGAGGTTCACAAAAATGTTGGTGGAATGGCCACTGCATTTTAAATTTACATGTCCATGACTCCAAACTCCAAACATAAAAATCCTGCATACACACACACAAATATGACGGTCTCTTAAAAAAATCCCACCCACAGAACTTATCATATGGAAAACGCACTTTCTCTTTCCAGGTGGCTTCTGCATGGCACTCACTCCCATTTCCCGTCTGTCATGCTGTTTCTTGTCCTTCTTTCACAACCTCTTTGAAAACTCATATATTTCCAGCATTTAAGTCAGAAAATCATGCGTCTTCACTTTTACATTTTAATCGTGATTTTTCAAAATACTTTTATTACTTTTACTATTTCAAAATTAACACATGTTCATGTGCCTTGAACGGGTGGGATGTGCCTACGCCCATGCACGCATGTGTACGTTGTCTGAAGTGGGTGTGGGTTGGAGTGGGATGATTTGTGCGTGCGGGTGTATTTGTGTTGTTAGTATGCATGCTTCAATGCATTTTTCATTGTTAACGCCCACAGCTTATGTATCATTAAATTGGGTGTACCAAATGTCCTTTATTATTATTAATTGTAGAATGGTTATTATTTTACACAATAATGTAGCACATGAGACATATGGTGAGTACTTTAGCAGTAGCAGCAGTTAAGGACAAAACTTGCTTTGAAGCTTATAAGCAGTCCCCTCTTTGTTTCATAATATATTTCGTTAAAGATTTTGGTCTAGGTTTGACGCTTCATTTACAGAGATGCCAACTCCTATCAAGTGTTTCTGGGAACAATCAGGAAATTTGGTAGGAACAATTTTGAATTTGGAACACTGACTCCTAGTCATATCAGCAAATGGATATTTTTCAGTTTGGCGAAACTTCTGTTCCCGCCGCTACTTCTTTACAGCTGACATCTGCGGCATTGTGTCATTTCCAATTCCATGGTCTTTGTTCCTCTTGCTTCTCACAATCCATAGCTGACCTGTTTCGAGCCGCTTGTTCCTTCCTTGCACTCCATAGCTTTATTCACCGCGCACACACGCCGTTTGACCAGGACTCAACTTGATTCAGCTATGTTCTCTCTTGTTCGGGCAAACTTAGTTTAAGCTGATTGGTCCACTCAATGCAAACATGCACCCAATTAACTGAGCATCACATGAGACCAAGGTTTGTAGTAACTACCCTGGCTTCGTGATCAATAGGTCCAGAGCCTCTGGGTACATGTTACAACAGGAAAGCATGTGACCATGGTAATTGGTATGTTGTCAAAAATGAACTTGCAGCCAGTCAGAAAGAATGTATTTACATGTATTTTAGTTCATTTTTGTGGACTGTTAAAATGTGTTAAAAAAAGTGATATGTAGATGGCTATAGAAACTTTAAACAATTATTTGAAACCTGTACCCACAGCAGACAAAGCATCTGTCTGGGGACGGAAGTGTCTTAAGGTCACGGCCTTTGTTTAATCCAGGTAGTTTAAGTTACTAAGAAACTTAACGCTCTGCCTTGCATCAGTTGCAACCACAGCAGCGACCTTACCATAGCAGTGTCTCTAAGTCTAAACAAGGAAGAATTTAGTTTAGTTAATATTATGGAAATTTTCATTTCTTTGACTATAGAATGATAAGAAAAAAGACTGCTAATCAGCAGACAAGTAAATTATATCTAGGCATGATCCATGTGATTCATAATAATTGTTTCTGAGTTCGTGAACGGAAACGATTCATCATTAAGCCAAAGCACAGCCATGAAACACACAACCTATTACAGAAGGTGGAAATACATTTGATTAATGAAAAATGTGTTGTAGAATTCAGTATATTATTGCATCAGTTTCAATAACTGAAAAAATACAAGGCATTATTTTAAATAATGGTAAAGTTGGTGGAAATGCGTAACATTTGGAAAAAAATGAGTTGTAGAACTTGGTATGCATGTCGAAGGATATTGATGGCGATGTGTATTAGGAATGATAATGTTCATATGTTATTTTGGTTGTGGTTATCTATAGCAAGAATGTTTTTATTTTTATATTTTTATCATGATTGCTCACTCAGCTGAGTGTAACTGTAAGTATCATTTATGGAGATTAACTTGACTGGAAGCTGTTAATCTTCAGCAGTGCGTGTTGATAGACATTTTTTTGGTTGTACAGAAAACTTATTCGGTTATACAATTATGAAGCAAACACTGGACAGTTTGCTTGGGTCACATCAGAGTTTTATTGGTAATTTTTATTAAATTACTTGATCAAAAAGGAAATAACTTTGATTCCAGTATATACATATATATGTTATGAACTAGATGTTCAGATTGAGATTGTCACTGAATGTGTGGCTATGTAGAGACATAATAATTTTGGTGATAATTTGAAGGAATTGTCACTTAAGAAATGTTACACTGCTGTTACATCTGCTGGAATATACATTTGGTAGTTGTAATACTCTTATGCTTGGTTATGCTGATTTAGTCTGTAATGAATGTGGTATAAAGTAACCCTTAACCATTGGAATACAATGAACTTGTAAAGAGTACAGGTTATAAGATAAGTATATGTGTAAAATTGTTATGCTGAGTTAACGAGTTATCCCTAAAAATTCTTACCAGCTATATTTTGTCTGTTTTGGGGGCACTTATTCTCATTATTCCTCTTATTATTATTATTTCCTCTTCTGATTTTGTTAATCTGACTGCTTTGGGGTCATCCCCCGTGATAAGAAGTCGAGAATGATGTGTACCACCAGTTTTATTTGGTTTAAGAAAAAAGTAAATTAATCATTAAGGCAATTTTTTTTTTTTTTTTTTTTTTAAATATCATTTTGTGAGAAAGACAAAATGTTGACCGGACACAAGTGAAATCACTCCATATATTCATCCCATACAACCAAAACTCACAACCTACTTCTTCTTCTTTCCGTTACATGACCAAAATCGACTTGCCGATGACTCTGTCGTTGTTCATGCATGCTGGGTATTTTCGTGTCTCCACAACCCATCGATCACCGACATGGTTTACAGGATCTTTAACGTGCGTATTTGATCTTCTGCGTGCTTATACACACGAAGGGGGTTCAGGCACTAGCAGGTCTGCACATATGTTGACCTGGGAGATCGGAAAAATCTCCACCCTTTACCCACCAGGCGCCGTTACCGTGATTCGAACCCTGGACCCTCAGATTGAAAGTCCAACGCTTTAACCACTCGGCTATCGCGCCCACATGTAAACATACACCTTCAGTCACATATTCCTACCCTCAGTCATACATTTCACTATTTACACACATAAAGGGGTGGTTACACTGTCAGAACAATTTTTATGTTGGTGTTATGTCGGAACAAACTGTGATTGAGACCAAACAGGGCGAAATCCTAACAGTTGGCATCTCAGCATTTAAATTCAATTTCTTCATCAAATTTCCTAACAGTTAATCAGTTTTGTAGAATTGATCCAGTTGATTCTTCAAACGCACTCTTTGCACATGTGAGCCAATATCATACTGCAAAAATTAACAAAGCTTTGGGATAAATAAAATCAAATCTGACAAACATTTAGTTACTGCCTAGACAAGCCGAATTCCACCAAAGGACAAGTACCGCCCACTCGACTTTTGGCTTGGGGAGTCAATTTGAATCTCACAACTGCCGCGTCGTGGCGTCAGGCACACTATGGCAGATGATACCAGTGAACGCAAGCAAAATCCCGATGAGATTTAATACTAACCCAAAATATTCCTACATTATACATATGTTTTAATCGACAGAGAAATACATACCAATAGATCGCGTCCTCTGTTCCACATACCACCCAATATTTTCGTTTGTTCAACCGAATGACAAAAAAATCACTAAAGACGAGCATGGAGATTTACAAAATAACTTACCATTAAAATGAACTAAAACACGAAAATATGCTTACTTTTGGGAAAGACGGCCAGATACTGATGGTTTCCCCAAATTCCATCGGGAGGATAAAGGACACCTTCGGCAAGACGAATTCCCCGATAAGCGCCGGTCTCGGACTTGTATTTCAGTCCACATGCTCCTGGAAACTGCGCCGAAAGCGTTGTCAGAAGCAAGGTTCCATCATCCTCACTGGGAATTTCAATGACTTCTTCGCTTGAATCGTCAACAACTTGTATGAACTGAGCCATACTTACAGACGGAGAAAAACAACAACAAAAAAGTAACAAGTCACCAATTCAACTAACAGAAGACCACAGAGAAATTACCGGTTGTGCAAGTAAGATGGCGTTGAATGAAGAGAGGAAGTTGAGATGGAGTTCACTACGCATGTCTCGCATATGATTAACCGCTGCACATGCGTATCGTAACCTGGCTTTCCACGCACGGGGTGGTTTCTTGGGTTCGACGATATCCGATGGCTCTGTGTGTGCCCCCTTGTGTGTCTGAAACGACTGTCTCATACCGTCAGATTGTATTACGCATAATTCTTCACAGGATATTGAAACCATCGGTGTTTGACAATAACTGGCTTAGCTCATGTATTTTTTGTGATATTTGCCTTCTTTCTGCCTCCAGCTTCGAAAACCAACAGCAGTGCGGGTTTTGCATGATAAATTTCATAGGGCGATGTGTGTGAATGCACGTGGCTCACGCATTTTTGTGGCAAACACTAACCCCCCAACAGTTCTGGTCAAATGGTGAGCACATGGCACAATACAACGAAAACGTCATCCACCAGCCCTACCGCTTAGCTATTTATCACTGATCAATTAATTCAGTAAGTCTTTCAACAGAAGGTCTAAGACTGAGAGAGATTGACTGAGGTCGGAGAGAGAGAGAGAGAGAGAGAGAGGACAAGACAAGACAAATTCTTTATTTCGATGATAACAGATAACTTGAGCACTGGGTACTATGCTTTTTTACATCCCGGCAGTCCCCGCTGCCCTGAATAGCCGGGTCTACACTACACAATACTAAATAAAATGAAAGCATGGTGTTAGTAGAGATATATAACAGAGGACTGAGAAAAAATCCACTGAAAAAAAAAAATTTAAAACACATTACACACACACACACACACACACACACACACACACACACACACACACACACATGGCATACAGGTACAAGCATGGTGTTAGTAAAATCCATAGGAAAAAATCAACAAAATGGAAGAAACAAACACACACAACACACACCGCACTACAGACCAGAGTAGGAGATGGAGGGTGAGGGAGGTTCTCAGTCAACCATACACATTTGATAACTGAACAGTATCATTAAAATGAACGATTTACGTTACACATTATGGCATAAGGTGGGACAGGCAATGTTTTTTGAAGGTAGTTGGGCAATGGTGTTGTTTAATTGTTTCTGGGAGTGAGTTCCATAGGGTGGCGCCTGAGTAGACCAGACTAGATTTGAACAAGCCAATTCTTGGAATTGGGATATGGACTTTGGAGGGGATTACTTGATGAATATACAGAAAATTTGTCTATCAGTGTTGGTGGTGCATTACCTGTCATAATCTTTTGCATCATGATTCCTTTATCGTACTCTAATCTACGGATTAGTGGGATAATATACGCTTGTTTATAGTCTGAGTCTAAAAGGGAAGTCTTTTAAGGAGTACCACCTTGAGCCCCCATTTATGAAGATTCTGTAATGGCTTCATGGTGTTCGCACTTGCGGAGTCCCATAATATTGATGCATAATCTATTGAAGACTGGATATGTGCTTGAAAAAATAATTTCCGTGAATGAAGGTCAAGGAAATGTTTGATTTTGGATAGTTGAGGAGTTTTCTGGGCTGTCTATTTGCAAAGAGAATTTATGTGAGGATTCCAAGTGAGATGATTGTCAATTATGATCCCCAGAACTTTATGATCACTGACCTGTTCAGTGGGTTCGCCTTTAATTTGGATGGGAGGAAAATATTGCATAGTGTTTTGCCTCTTTTGTCGGGTTGTGATTAACATGCATTTTGTTTTTTGAGGGTGAAGAGATGTGTGGCTTAGTTCGGTCCGTCAAACGAGCTCATCAGTACTTTCTTGTAAGTCTTTTGTCAGAGCGACACTGCCAGTATGAGAAGTGTGGATTGTTGTATCATCCGCAATAAGTTCGCAGACGGATTTCATATGGAGTGGTAGGTCGTATATATATTGAGAATAGTAAAGAGCCTAGAATAGACCCCTGAGGAATGCCACAATCAAGTGTTGTTGGTGTGGAGATTGATGTACTCAATGTCACGTGTGTTTTTGTTTTTTGTTTTTTTTGTCATATAAGATTTAAGCAAACTAAGACAATTGGTTGACAGACCATACAGTTCAAGTTTTCTGTGTAAGAGGTTGTAGTCTATCACATCAAATGCTTTTAAGAAAATCAATGAATAAAACACCACAATATCTATTGTTATTGACATCATTGGTAAGCCAATCATCTACAATGAGAGAAAGAGAGAGAGAGAGAGAGAGAGAGAGAGAGAGAGAGAGAGAGAGAGAGAGAGAGAGAGAGAGAGAGAGAGACAGTGACACACATACACACACACACAAACATACGTGCGTGTGCGCTGATACTGCTTGTATATTAGACTCAAACTGGATTTTGTTACTGTCCAAAATTTCAATTGCTGGGGATTAATTCTCGGCTTGTTGCCTTGGGTTCTTTTACGTGCGCTAAGTGCATGCTACACACTGGACCTCGTTTTATCATCTCATCCAAACTGGCTACCGTCCCGACTCGGCACTACTCACGGGAAACTGAATCTAATGGAACGGCGGGCGAGAATTCAGCCTGTCTAGCAAGTGTAGGATTCGATCCTGTTCGCTTAGATTCTCCGGCGTTTCGTAGGCGGACGTGTTACCGTAACACGTGACCCCTCGTTGGGATGGCACTGTCTCAGTGGAGCCATTTCTGAAACGAATAAAATGACTACACTTTAAAACTAGTGCTAAAGTTTGAGGAATCTCCGGGAACACACTGCTCTTACGGCGTGTGAAATTTTATCACGATCGCCAATTGGAAACCAGCGCCGGAAGGAAACAGTTTCTTGGCGGAGTACCAAAAACAAACTATCTCAATAAAAGCGTCTCGCGTTCGTGGATGACGCTTCAGTTAGAAATTGAAATTTAATTCTCATTAAAATAAAAATGAACAACACAGAGAAATGCTAACAGAAAACAGACAAGAGTTTCTTCGAAAGATAAAACCCTCTAAATATTCTGAAATAACGTTGAACAAAATGAGACAAAGCAGAGTAAGTATGAACTAGATAGTACTAATTTTCTTCCCTTTTAGCAGCCAGCCGAAATAGCTCAGTTGGGAGAGCGTTAGACTGAAGATCTAAAGGTCCCTGGTTCAATCCCGGGTTTCGGCACGGAAAATCCGGTGGTTGGCACTCTTTTTTTCTTTGAGCCTGATTTTGTTTGCGTTATATATATATATATATATATATATATATATATTTTTTTTTTTCTCTCATATAAATTGCGTCTCTTTTGATTTATCTATACAGTAGACTTTTACAGTCGGGTTTCGTCTAGATTACTTAAGAATTTCATCTGCCTTTAATTATTCATACAGATGACTGAATAATTATTATAAAAAAAGAAGAAGAAAAGAAACAATGGGCGCGGGGATGGTGTGGGGGTGGGGGTGGGGGTGTAGTACTCTCGGAGACATATGATGTGCACTACGACGTTGTTTGAAATCACCTCTGCATGATACTGTAGTTTCATTGACATTTCATTGACACGACCCTGGTTAGTCTAACCAAACATCATCCACACCACACAATTATTCACACAAGCAAACGTGCACACCTGATAGCAAAATCTGTTTTTTTTTCCCTGTTGAATATTCAATAACTTAAACAACTTCTGACATTCAAAATGATTTTCGAGGAAAGTTAAAATTCTCCCATTAACCCCTCCCCCTCAGTCCGCCCCCACCCCCACCCCCCTCTGCTATCCCCCCAAAACAACAACAAAAAACAAAACAAAACAACAACAAACAACAACTGAGCTATAACTTGACGCTGGAACGATACACTAACATCAGATTCTACATGATTAGGGTGTTCAGATATGACAAAGTAGCTATGAGAAACACACACAAACACACACACACACACACTAACAGACACACACACACACACACACACACTAACAGACACACACACACACACACACACACACACTAACAGACACACACACACACACACACACACACACACACACACACACACACACACACACACACACTAACAACCTAAATGAATAATTGGATCATGAGTGCAGTTTCATTTTGTCTGCAATTCCGCAATGCAAGGGGTGCAACTGCAGCAAAATGGAAACAATAAACTATCGAAAGTATTAGCTCCCTTCCACCGATCAGCTCTCACTTTCACGCTTTGATGAGAGAGAGAGAGAACACTGAACACTAAAAGACGTGACGGGAGGCGAGACGATACGATACGAGACGAGACGGGACGTGAAAGGCGAGGCGAGGTGATGCGAGGCAAGGCGAGGCGAGATGTGAAAGACCAGGCAAGGCAAGGCAAGGCGAGACGTGAAAGAAGAGGCATGGCGAGGCGAGGCGAGACGTGAAAGATGAGGCAAGGCGTGCGCGCGCATGTGTGTGTAAGGTATATGTTTTACATTTATTTACTTATCGCCTCACTTGTGTAAATAAAGTGAGTCTATGTTTTAACCCGGTGTTCGGTTGTGTGTGTGTGTGTGTGTGTGTGTGTGTGTGTGTGTGTTCGTGGTAAACTTTAACATTTACATTTTCTCTGCAAATACTTTGTCAGTTGACACCAAATTAGGCATAAAAATAGGAAAAATTCAGTTCTTTCCAGTCATCTTGTTTAAAACAATATTGCACCTCTGGGATGGGCACACACAAAAAAATAAAAAAAAAGAAGCCAAATTATATGCAAACTGCATTTACTGTTATAATTATATTTTTTTATTCTCTAAACTTGGCACTTTGATCTGATATTCTGACACAACAACAAGAGCAGTCATTATTATCATTTTTTGTTCAAACAGGAACTTCTTTTGCTAAGCATGGAAGTTTTATTTATTTTGCAAACGTTTTGGTGCAGATAGTAAAAAAGGGAAATTAATCTGTAATTAATGCTAGGGGACTTAATTTGCTTTAAATTGATCTTTCTCATCTTAAACATTACATTTTGAAATTATACTCAATACATAAAAAGCTTGTGTGTTTTACTCTCAGTGTACAGGGCTTTCACTATGTTCATTCGCCCAAGTGGTCTTTTTCGGAAAATACTAAAATCAATACGACGAGTGGATTTACAGATCTATTGGCTGAGCCCTGAAGGTCTAAGAGTGACGTGACAAATGCCTTTGACTGACCAATGGCTGGGTTATAAATAGTGACTGCCTATGACTGACCAATGGCTGAGTTATAAATAGTGATTGCCTTTGACTGACCAATGGCTGGCTTATAAATAGTGACTGCCTTTGATTGACCAATGGCTGGGTTATAAATAGTGACTGCCTTTGACTGACCAATGGCTGGGTTATAAATAGTGATTGCCTTTGATTGACCAATGATTTGGTTATAAATAGTTATTGCCTTTGATTGACCAATGGCTGGGTAACAAATAGTGATTGCCTTTGACTGACCAATGGCTAGCTTATAAATAGTGATTGCCTTTGATTGACCAATGGCTGGGTAACAAATAGTGAGCGCCTTTGACTGACCAACGGCTGGGTTATAAATAGTGATTGCCTTTGACTGACCAATGGCTGGATTATATATAGTGACTGCCTTTGACTGACCAATGGCTGGGTTATAAATAGTGAGTGCCTTTGACTGACCAATGGCTGGCTTATAAATAGTCATTGCCTTTGACTGACCAATGGCTGGGTTATAAATAGTGATTGCCTTTGACTGACCAATGGCTGGCTTATAAATAGTGATTGCCTTTGACTGACCAATGGCTGGCTTATATATAGTGATTGCCTTTGACTGACCAATGGCTGGGTTATAAATAGTGATTGCCTTTGACTGACAAGTGGCTGGGTTATAAATAGTGACTGCCTTTGATTGACCAATGGCTGGGTAATAAATAGTGATTGCCTTTGACTGACCAATGGCTGGCTTTTAAATAGTCATTGCCTTTGATTGACCAATGGCTGGGTTATAAATAGTGACTGCCTTTGACTGACCAATGGCTGTGCTATATATAGTCATTGCTTTTGATTGACCAATACAGCCATGCTACACATAGTAAGTTCTCTTGATTGACCCGTCGCTAATTTGTAAATTATGACTGTCTAGGTCAGTAATGATAATAATAATAATTAATATTTGGACACCCTATCTCTTGAGAGCCCAGAGCGTTTACAAATACAATAACACATTGCGTGCATGTGTGATAAAAACCAACAACACCACAGTCTTGTAGGATGTTCCAATGATATTTTATGTCTAATGAGTTGAGTTAAAGACCTGCTTCTGTTTTAATTGTCTACATGTACCCAAAGCCATCGTTCGAAATTAGACTTGCCCATTCGCATCTACCCTCAGGCACCCTTGCTATTTCAAACGTCGACAAAAAGTTGAAAATAATGAGCAGACGAACTTTCTCTGGTGCAACCAGTCGGAGAAAGCTTTCAAAAACAAAAGAACTACGATTGACTGTCATACGACATGTATCTTTACATTACACACGTCGAGCTGGTCGCTTCGAGTGGATCGTTCGTAATTACCCAGATCTACCCTAATTGCCATTGGGATCAAGGTGGCAGAGTTGTTAAGATGCTTCTCTGCCGATACAGTGTCCGTGAGGGTGTGGGTTCGAATCCTTGTCTCATCCCTTCTCCCAAGTTTGACTGGAAAATAAACTGAGTCAAGTCACTGATGCTGGATGAAACGACAAACCGAGGTCCCGAGTGCAGCACACACCTGGCGCATGTGAAAACAACAAACAGAACCCATGACAACAAAATCATGTGTGTGTGTTGTGTGTGTGTGTGTGTGTGTGTGTGTGTATTTACTGTGTGCCAGTGTGTGTGTGTGTGTGTGTGTGTGTGTGTGTGTGTGTGTGTGTGTGTGTGTGTGTGTTTACTGTGTGCCAGTGTGTGTGTGTGTGTGTGTGTGTGTGTGTGTGTGTTTACTGTGTGCCAGTGTGCATGAGCGTGTGTGTGTGCGCGTGTGTTGGGCATATTTTGTGTGTGTGTCTCTCTCTCGCGCGCGTTTGTGCGTGTGCGTGTGTGTGATTGTTCACATCAGCAATTTGTAGTATTGTCTTGGTGTATATTATAGATACGTGTATAGTTTTTTTTTGTGTGCAGAGGCATGTTATACTGCACTACTGTATGTGTATTCTTTCATGTGAGGCGCTTAAAACCCATCATATGGGAGTTTACGCCATACGGTCACACACGTAAAATGTTACATGTCTGCCAGAGTGTGAATGTGTGCGTGCCTGAAATCTGATTGAATGACACAGGAAGCGAATGATGAGCGCCCAGTGGCAGCCGTCAGTCGGCTCTGTTGTGCAAAATAATGACCCCGAGTTTGTAAAGCGCTTAGAGCTTGGATAGGCGCTATATAAGTATCCATATCAATCAGTCAATATAAGTACAATCTGTGATTGTTATCATTATCATCATTATCATCAATAAAAGTGCTGTCGCCTGGTTGAAGTTCTGTAGCAGCAACCCACTCTGACAGCTGCAGCAAATAATTGGATATTCTTGGATGCACTCAAGGCTTGACTATAGTGTTAAGCTATGCTGCTTTCAGGCATCTGACTAGCAGATGAGGTCATGCGTATATGGATTTGTCCGAACGTAGTAAAACCTCCTTTTGAATTGCCGTTGATTGCCCAACGGCTGGCTTATATATAGTAATTGCCTTTGACTGACCAATGGCTGTGTTGTATATAGTAACTGCCGTTGACTGACCAATGGCTGTGTTATATAATAGCAACTGCCATTGACTGACCAATGGCTGTGTTATAAAATAGCAACTGTCTTTGACTGACCAATGGCTGTGTTATATATAGTAACTGGCGTTGATTGACCAATGGCTGTGTAATATATTGTAACTGCCGTTGATTGACCAATGGCTGTGTTATATATAGTAACTGCCGTTGATTGACCAATGGCTGTGTTATATATAGTAACTGACTTTGACTGACCAATGGCTATGTTGTATATAGTAACTGTCTTTGACTGACCAATGGCTGTGTTATATATAGTAAGTGCCGTTGACTGACCAATGGCTGTGTTATATATAGTAACTGCCGTTGACTGACCAATGGCTGTGTTATATATAGTAACTGCCGTTGACTGACCAATGGCTGGGTTATAAATAGTGATTGCCTTTGACTGACCAATGGCTGGGTTATAAATAGTGACTGCCTATGACTGACCAATGGCTGGGTTATAAATAGTGATTCCCTTTGATTGACCAATGATTTGGTTATAAATAGTTATTGCCTTTGATTGACCAATGGCTGGGTAACAAATAGTGATTGCCTTTGACTGACCAATGGCTGGGTTATAAATAGTGATTGCCTTTGATTGACCAATGGCTGGGTAACAAATAGTGAGTGCCTTTGACTGACCAACGGCTGGGTTATAAATAGTGATTGCCTTTGATTGACCAATGGCTGTGTAATATATTGTAACTGCCGTTGATTGACCAATGGCTGTGTTATATATAGTAACTGCCGTTGATTGACCAATGGCTGTGTTATATATAGTAACTGACTTTGACTGACCAATGGCTATGTTGTATATAGTAACTGTCTTTGACTGACCAATGGCTGTGTTATATATAGTAACTGCCGTTGACTGACCAATGGCTGTGTTATATATAGTAACTGCCGTTGACTGACCCATGGCTGTGTTATATATAGTAACTGCCGTTGACTGACCAATGGCTGGGTTATAAATAGTGATTGCCTTTGACTGACCAATGGCTGGGTTATAAATAGTGACTGCCTATGACTGACCAATGGCTGGGTTATAAATAGTGATTGCCTTTGATTGACCAATGATTTGGTTATAAATAGTTATTGCCTTTGATTGACCAATGGCTGGGTAACAAATAGTGATTGCCTTTGACTGACCAATGGCTGGGTTATAAATAGTGATTGCCTTTGATTGACCAATGGCTGGGTAACAAATAGTGAGTGCCTTTGACTGACCAATGGCTGGGTTATATATAGTAATTGCCTTTGACTGACCAATGGCTGTGTTGTATATAGTAACTGCCGTTGACTGACCAATGGCTGTGTTATATAATAGCAACTGCCATTGACTGACCAATGGCTGTGTTATAAAATAGCAACTGTCTTTGACTGACCAATGGCTGTGTTATATATAGTAACTGGCGTTGATTGACCAATGGCTGTGTAATATATTGTAACTGCCGTTGATTGACCAATGGCTGTGTTATATATAGTAACTGCCGTTGATTGACCAATGGCTGTGTTATATATAGTAACTGACTTTGACTGACCAATGGCTATGTTGTATATAGTAACTGTCTTTGACTGACCAATGGCTGTGTTATATATAGTAAGTGCCGTTGACTGACCAATGGCTGTGTTATATATAGTAACTGCCGTTGACTGACCAATGGCTGTGTTATATATAGTAACTGCCGTTGACTGACCAATGGCTGGGTTATAAATAGTGATTGCCTTTGACTGACCAATGGCTGGGTTATAAATAGTGACTGCCTATGACTGACCAATGGCTGGGTTATAAATAGTGATTGCCTTTGATTGACCAATGATTTGGTTATAAATAGTTATTGCCTTTGATTGACCAATGGCTGGGTAACAAATAGTGAGTGCCTTTGACTGACCAATGGCTGGGTTATAAATAGTGATTGCCTTTGATTGACCAATGGCTGGGTAACAAATAGTGAGTGCCTTTGACTGACCAACGGCTGGGTTATAAATAGTGATTGCCTTTGATTGACCAATGACTGTGTAATATATTGTAACTGCCGTTGATTGACCAATGGCTGTGTTATATATAGTAACTGCCGTTGATTGACCAATGGCTGTGTTATATATAGTAACTGACTTTGACTGACCAATGGCTATGTTGTATATAGTAACTGTCTTTGACTGACCAATGGCTGTGTTATATATAGTAACTGCCGTTGACTGACCAATGGCTGTGTTATATATAGTAACTGCCGTTGACTGACCAATGGCTGTGTTATATATAGTAACTGCCGTTGACTGACCAATGGCTGGGTTATAAATAGTGATTGCCTTTGACTGACCAATGGCTGGGTTATAAATAGTGACTGCCTTTGACTGACCAATGGCTGGGTTATAAATAGTGATTGCCTTTGATTGACCAATGATTTGGTTATAAATAGTTATTGCCTTTGATTGACCAATGGCTGGGTAACAAATAGTGATTGCCTTTGACTGACCAATGGCTGGGTTATAAATAGTGATTGCCTTTGATTGACCAATGGCTGGGTAACAAATAGTGAGTGCCTTTGACTGACCAACGGCTGGGTTATAAATAGTGATTGCCTTTGATTGACCAATGGCTGGGTTATAAATAGTTATTGCCTTTGACTGACCAATGGCCGGGTTATAAATAGTGAGACGACAAACCGAGGTCCCGAGTGCAGCACACACCTGGCGCATGTGAAAACAACAAACAGAACCCATGACAACAAAATCATGTGTGTGTGTGTGTGTGTGTGTGTGTGTGTGTGTGTGTGTGTGTGTGTGTGTGTGTGTTTACAGTGTGCCAGTGTGTGTGTGTGTGTGTGTGTGTGTGTGTGTGCGTGCGTGTTTACTGCGTGCCAGTGTATATGAGCGTGTGTGTGTGTGTGTGTGTGCGTGTGCTGGGCATATTTTGTGTGTGTCTCTCTCTCGCGCGCGTTGGTGCGTGTGCGTGTGTGTGATTGTTCACATCAGCAATTTGTAGTATTGTCTTGGTGTATATTATAGATACGTGTATAGATTTTTGTGTGTGCAGAGGCATGTTATACTGCACTACTGTATGTGTATTCTTTCATGTGAGGCGCTTAAAACCCATCATATGGGAGTTTACGCCATACGGTCACACACGTAAAATGTTACATGTCTGCCAGAGTGTGAATGTGTGCGTGCCTGAAATCTGATTGAATGACACAGGAAGCGAATGATGAGCGCCCAGTGGCAGCCGTCAGTCGGCTCTGTTGTGCAAAATAATGACCCCGAGTTTGTAAAGCGCTTAGAGCTTGGATAGGCGCTATATAAGTATCCATATCAATCAGTCAATATAAGTACAATCTGTGATTGTTATCATTATCATCATTATCATCAATAAAAGTGCTGTCGCCTGGTTGAAGTTCTGTAGCAGCAACCCACTCTGACAGCTGCAGCAAATAATTGGATATTCTTGGATGCACTCAAGGCTTGACTATAGTGTTAAGCTATGCTGCTTTCAGGCATCTGACTAGCAGATGAGGTCATGCGTATATGGATTTGTCCGAACGTAGTAAAACCTCCTTTTGAATTGCCGTTGATTGCCCAACGGCTGGGTTATATATAGTAATTGCCTTTGACTGACCAATGGCTGTGTTGTATATAGTAACTGCCGTTGACTGACCAATGGCTGTGTTATATAATAGCAACTGCCATTGACTGACCAATGGCTGTGTTATAAAATAGCAACTGTCTTTGACTGACCAATGGCTGTGTTATATATAGTAACTGGCGTTGATTGACCAATGGCTGTGTAATATATTGTAACTGCCGTTGATTGACCAATGGCTGTGTTATATATAGTAACTGCCGTTGATTGACCAATGGCTGTGTTATATATAGTAACTGACTTTGACTGACCAATGGCTATGTTGTATATAGTAACTGTCTTTGACTGACCAATGGCTGTGTTATATATAGTAAGTGCCGTTGACTGACCAATGGCTGTGTTATATATAGTAACTGCCGTTGACTGACCAATGGCTGTGTTATATATAGTAACTGCCGTTGACTGACCAATGGCTGGGTTATAAATAGTGATTGCCTTTGACTGACCAATGGCTGGGTTATAAATAGTGACTGCCTATGACTGACCAATGGCTGGGTTATAAATAGTGATTCCCTTTGATTGACCAATGATTTGGTTATAAATAGTTATTGCCTTTGATTGACCAATGGCTGGGTAACAAATAGTGATTGCCTTTGACTGACCAATGGCTGGGTTATAAATAGTGATTGCCTTTGATTGACCAATGGCTGGGTAACAAATAGTGAGTGCCTTTGACTGACCAACGGCTGGGTTATAAATAGTGATTGCCTTTGATTGACCAATGGCTTTGATTGACCAATGATTTGGTTATAAATAGTTATTGCCTTTGATTGACCAATGGCTGGGTAACAAATAGTGATTGCCTTTGACTGACCAATGGCTGGGTTATAAATAGTGATTGCCTTTGATTGACCAATGGCTGGGTAACAAAAAATAGTGAGTGCCTTTGACTGACCAACGGCTGGGTTATAAATAGTGATTGCCTTTGATTGACCAATGGCTGTGTAATATATTGTAACTGCCGTTGATTGACCAATGGCTGTGTTATATATAGTAACTGCCGTTGATTGACCAATGGCTGTGTTATATATAGTAACTGACTTTGACTGACCAATGGCTATGTTGTATATAGTAACTGTCTTTGACTGACCAATGGCTGTGTTATATATAGTAACTGCCGTTGACTGACCAATGGCTGTGTTATATATAGTAACTGCCGTTGACTGACCCATGGCTGTGTTATATATAGTAACTGCCGTTGACTGACCAATGGCTGGGTTATAAATAGTGATTGCCTTTGACTGACCAATGGCTGGGTTATAAATAGTGACTGCCTATGACTGACCAATGGCTGGGTTATAAATAGTGATTGCCTTTGATTGACCAATGATTTGGTTATAAATAGTTATTGCCTTTGATTGACCAATGGCTGGGTAACAAATAGTGATTGCCTTTGACTGACCAATGGCTGGGTTATAAATAGTGATTGCCTTTGATTGACCAATGGCTGGGTAACAAATAGTGAGTGCCTTTGACTGACCAATGGCTGGGTTATATATAGTAATTGCCTTTGACTGACCAATGGCTGTGTTGTATATAGTAACTGCCGTTGACTGACCAATGGCTGTGTTATATAATAGCAACTGCCATTGACTGACCAATGGCTGTGTTATAAAATAGCAACTGTCTTTGACTGACCAATGGCTGTGTTATATATAGTAACTGGCGTTGATTGACCAATGGCTGTGTAATATATTGTAACTGCCGTTGATTGACCAATGGCTGTGTTATATATAGTAACTGCCGTTGATTGACCAATGGCTGTGTTATATATAGTAACTGACTTTGACTGACCAATGGCTATGTTGTATATAGTAACTGTCTTTGACTGACCAATGGCTGTGTTATATATAGTAAGTGCCGTTGACTGACCAATGGCTGTGTTATATATAGTAACTGCCGTTGACTGACCAATGGCTGTGTTATATATAGTAACTGCCGTTGACTGACCAATGGCTGGGTTATAAATAGTGATTGCCTTTGACTGACCAATGGCTGGGTTATAAATAGTGACTGCCTATGACTGACCAATGGCTGGGTTATAAATAGTGATTGCCTTTGATTGACCAATGATTTGGTTATAAATAGTTATTGCCTTTGATTGACCAATGGCTGGGTAACAAATAGTGAGTGCCTTTGACTGACCAATGGCTGGGTTATAAATAGTGATTGCCTTTGATTGACCAATGGCTGGGTAACAAATAGTGAGTGCCTTTGACTGACCAACGGCTGGGTTATAAATAGTGATTGCCTTTGATTGACCAATGACTGTGTAATATATTGTAACTGCCGTTGATTGACCAATGGCTGTGTTATATATAGTAACTGCCGTTGATTGACCAATGGCTGTGTTATATATAGTAACTGACTTTGACTGACCAATGGCTATGTTGTATATAGTAACTGTCTTTGACTGACCAATGGCTGTGTTATATATAGTAACTGCCGTTGACTGACCAATGGCTGTGTTATATATAGTAACTGCCGTTGACTGACCAATGGCTGTGTTATATATAGTAACTGCCGTTGACTGACCAATGGCTGGGTTATAAATAGTTATTGCCTTTGATTGACCAATGGCTGGGTAACAAATAGTGATTGCCTTTGACTGACCAATGGCTGGGTTATAAATAGTGATTGCCTTTGATTGACCAATGGCTGGGTAACAAATAGTGAGTGCCTTTGACTGACCAACGGCTGGGTTATAAATAGTGATTGCCTTTGATTGACCAATGGCTGGGTTATAAATAGTTATTGCCTTTGACTGACCAATGGCCGGGTTATAAATAGTGAGACGACAAACCGAGGTCCCGAGTGCAGCACACACCTGGCGCATGTGAAAACAACAAACAGAACCCATGACAACAAAATCATGTGTGTGTGTGTGTGTGTGTGTGTGTGTGTGTGTGTGTGTGTTTACAGTGTGCCAGTGTGTGTGTGTGTGTGTGTGTGTGTGTGTGTGCGTGCGTGTTTACTGCGTGCCAGTGTATATGAGCGTGTGTGTGTGTGTGTGTGTGTGCGTGTGCTGGGCATATTTTGTGTGTGTCTCTCTCTCGCGCGCGTTTGTGCGTGTGCGTGTGTGTGATTGTTCACATCAGCAATTTGTAGTATTGTCTTGGTGTATATTATAGATACGTGTATAGATTTTTTTGTGTGCAGAGGCATGTTATACTGCACTACTGTATGTGTATTCTTTCATGTGAGGCGCTTAAAACCCATCATATGGGAGTTTACGCCATACGGTCACACACGTAAAATGTTACATGTCTGCCAGAGTGTGAATGTGTGCGTGCCTGAAATCTGATTGAATGACACAGGAAGTGAATGATGAGCGCCCAGTGGCAGCCGTCAGTCGGCTCTGTTGTGCAAAATAATGACCTCGAGTTCGTAAAGCGCTTAGAGCTTGGTCTTCGACCGAGGATAGGCGCTATATAAGTATCCATATCAATCAATTAATATAAGTACAATCTGTGATTGTTATTATTATCATCATTATCATCATTATCATCAATAAAAGTGCTGTCGCCTGGTTGAAGTTCTGTAGCAGAAACCCACTCTGACAGCTGCAGCAAACAATTGGATATTCTTGGATGCACTCAAGGCTTGACTATAGTGTTAAGCTATGCTGCTTTCAGGCATCTGACTAGCAGATGAGGTCATGCGTATATGGATTTGTCCGAACGTAGTAAAACCTCCTTTTGAATTGCCGTTGATTGCCCAACGGCTGGGTTATATATAGTAATTGCCTTTGACTGACCAATGGCTGTGTTGTATATAGTAACTGTCTTTGACTGACCAATGGCTGTGATATATATAGTAACTGTCTTTGACTGACCAATGGTTGTGTTATATATAGTAACTGCCGTTGTTTGACCAATGGCTGTGTTATATATAGTAACTGCATTTGACTGACCAATGGCTGTGTTATATATAGTAACTGTCGTTGATTGACCAATGGCTGTGTTATATATAGTAACTGCATTTGACTGACCAATGGCTGTGTTATATATAGTAACTGTCGTTGATTGACCAATGGCTGTGTTATATATAGTAACTGCATTTGACTGACCAATGGCTGTGTTATATATAGTAACTGTCGTTGATTGACCAATGGCTGTGTTATACATAGTAACTGCCGTTGATTGACCAATGGCTGTGATATATATAGTAACTGCCGTTGACTGACCAATGGCTGTGATATATATAGTAACTGCCGTTGACTGACCAATGGCTGTGATATATATAGTAACTGCCGTTGACTGACCAATGGCTGTGATATATATAGTAATTGCCCTTTACTAATCAGTTGCAGTGTGGTGCATGGAAAGTGCCTTTGACTGGTTGATCTAATATGTGTATCACCTTTGAGAGATAGCACCATTCAGACTGTAAAACAACACCAATGCGCCATCAACAGCATGATAACAACAGCAAAAAACCCTGACGACACTGCTAGCTCCTAGGTTCACGGCATCACCAGCAGGGGGCGCTGGATGTGGTTTGAAGGCCGCTCAGCCATCTGCAATGTCAACACTTTGGTTTCGTCACATGTGTGGTAAAAAGACATCCTTGCTCCCGCATGCCTGCCCTCATTCATACACACGTGCTGACAGAACAAAAAGTGGACAAATGCGCGCATCACCCCCACCCCAACACTTACCCACAAACAGGTAGACGGACAGATTGATCAGATCAGGCAAACAGGTAGACGGACAGATCGATCAGATCAGGCAAACAGGTAGACGGACAGATCGATCAGATCAGGCAAACAGGTAGACGGACAGATCGATCAGATCAGGCAAACAGGTAGACGGACAGATCGATCAGATTAGGCAAACAGGTAGACGGACAGATCGATCAGATCAGGAAGACAGGTAGACAGACAGATCGATCAGATTAGGCAGACAGGTAGACGGACAGATCGATCAGATCAGGAAGACAGGTAGACGGACAGATCGATCAGATCAGGAAGACAGGTAGACGGACAGATCGATCAGATCAGGAAGACAGGTAGACGGACAGATCGATCAGATCAGGCAAACAGGTAGACAGACAGGTAGACGGACAGATCGATCAGATCAGGCAAACAGGTAGACAGACAGGTAGACAGACAGGTAGACAAACAGGTAGACGGACGTACGGACGATGAGAAAGACAGCTGTGGAGAAGGAAGGACGGAAATGCAGACAGACAGGCAGAGAAAATAGCACAGACAGATCAAGAACACAGATCGATTAAGTTAGATAAGTCTGATGGACATGTAGATGAATGTGAAGAAACACTGACAGATCAACTTCAAGAGATAAATGGACATACGGATGGGGAGAGAGAGAGAGGGAGAGAGAGACAGAGACAGAGACAGAGAGACAGAGAGAGACACAGAGAGACAGAGAGTATGGGACAGAGAAGAACAGGCAGACACACACACACACACACACACACACACACACACAAAGAGAGAGAGAGAGTGACAGCCCAGCCAGTCACACAGACACACACACACACAGACAGACACACACACACACACACACACTCAGACACACACAGACATGCAGGCAGGCAGACAGAATCACACACACAGACACACACACACACACACACACACACACACACACACACACACACAGAGCAGAGGCAGGCAGTGGTTCCCACACCTGGTGAAGTGAGAGAGACAGCTGACTGCAGGCAGGTGGAGGCTTGAACAGGATGGCTGGAAGGTCTTGGCTGATGCTGACGTTGTAGAACGACAGAGTCTGAACGAAATGCTGCCCTGCAATCGTCATCGTCATCACCATCATCACTATTGTCATCATCACCATCATCATCACCATCATCATCATCACCATCATCATCACCATCATCATCATCATCATCACCACCATCATCACCATCACCATCATCATCATCACCATCATCACCATCACCATCATCATCACCATCATCGTCATCATCATCATCACCATCATCATCACAAAAGAAAAGATTTAAAGAACCAGAACAGAGAAAAAAAGGCATTGTGGGGTGGGGGAAGAAGCAACGATGCAGTTACGATCTTGTACACTATTCAATATTCACAGATACATATACACATGTACACACACCTAACCATTTATGTACATAAATCCACACGCATACATACATACGTATATGCATACATACATACACACACACACACACATACATACATCCATCAATCCATTCGTCAATACATACATGTTTCTATGTATACACACATTCATGAACAAACACATGTACACTCTCATACATGCGTGATGTTTTAGAATACTGCTGTGTCATGGCTGCAAAAAGACAAAACTTGTGCCAGAAAAATAGTTTAGCTTTTGTAAGTTTCCATGATATCAAAACTGATGTGCTTATTTTCAGATAAAAGAGATTTGTATGAGATATAGCGCTGTTCGGATTGCTTAAACATATTCGTATTTACAACCTGAATACAGGAACAGGAATTCTTTTTCTTTTAAAAATATTTTTCACCCTAAACAGAGAAAGATGCATCTTCTTACTTTTATCTGTATCAACTGGCGCAGAGAAGTCCGAAACATTCTTCGCAGACAATCAGTTTGTGATTCTAATATTGTTACTTATTTGCCTCTTTTACAGTTGTTGTCATTGCCCGCAGATTTTCTACCAAGAAAGTTTAAAGGCTATTGAAAAGCAGTGCAAACAACGAAGGTGAAGATTTTCTCCTTGTCTGACACCAACAATAATCTATGTTGAAAGAATAAGAAGTATTCATTAACTGCTATTAACAGGAGTTTGCATCGAATGCAACGTTTCTCATAAAATTTAAAACATTTCCGTTGATACCGAGCGCCAGGACTTTTTGCCATCAATTTGCTCTCTCAACATTATTGAATGCGCTTTAATAATCCCCCAAAGCTCGATACAGACTTTTCAGCTGCAAAAAAACAAAAAAACAAAACAACAACAAAAACAACACAAAAAAGAAAGAAAAAAAAAACCGTTGAAGAAGAAGAAGAAGAAGAAGAAGAAGAAGAAGAAGTATTATCATTATTATTATTATCATTAGTAGTAGTAGAAGAAAGAGTAACAACAATGATAATAACAATGCTGTTTCCCACCTCTACACACTGAGAAACAACAATCAAACACTATATTTGTATAGTTATTTCCAACACAAAGGATGTCCTTCTGAACTCAGTCACCTGCTTCATTCAAACGAAACATGTTCAGAAGAAAGACACTTTGACGCAGTCTTGCATGAATGAACCGAAAGCGACAGACGGACAGGCAGGCAAACAGACAGACAGACAGACAGACGTGACGGACAAACACACGCATCTGACCGTCATCGTTTCCACCCCATAGCTGTTCGTAAATGGGCATGTGCGTGCTGTAGGTCAAGGACACGCGGTAGTTGACGTTGTTTCGAACTCCGGACAGCTCCATGATGGACACTTCGTTCTGCCCCAGTCCCAAGGTGCTGTTGGTCAGCGTCACTGTGGAGTTCCCTGTGCGGACAATTGTGCACGTGACATACGGTGTTGAAAACGTTGCGTCTTGTCTGCTTAATCTATGTGTTTGTCTGTCTGTCTGTCTATGTATGTATGTATGTATGTACCTGTCTGTCTGTCTGTTGTCTGTCTATCTATATGCATCTCTTTCCGACTCTTTATGTTTCTATCAATAAAAATTATCTAGCAGTCTGTCATCTATTCTCTCTGTAGATATAATGCACGTGTGTGTGTGTGTGTGTGTGTGTGTGTGTGTGTGTGTGTGTGTGTGTGTGTGTGTGTGTGTGTGTGTGTGTGTGTGTGTGAGACACACACACACACACGGTACAACACATGACACAGTACTGTACACTACACATCGCGACACAACACGACACACGACACAACACAGCAGGACACGATACAACAAATCACAACACATAACGACATATCATTACACAACACAGTACAACACAGCCTGACACAATCCAAAAACAAGACCAACTTCCAAGCATATGCAACACAAAACGTTACGACAAAAACAACAACAACAACAACAACCATGTTGCTTGATACCAAAAAAACGACATGACACAAGACACGACCCGACACAGGATGACACAACACATCAATATGACACAAAATGTGACATAACACGACACACGACAGGATGACACAACACACCAGTATGACACAAAATGTGACATAACACAACACGACACACGACACAGGATGACACAACACACCAGTATGACACAAAATGTAACACAACACGACACGACACGACACGACACGACACAATCATTTATTACAGCACACTGCTCGACAGGACACAGAACACGACAGAGCTGAATCAGTACCTGGCACACACTGCCGGACAAAAGGTCCAGGTAGCGCTGTCTTGGTACACCTCTGTGCCATGTCGCCCGTGATAGTGTACAACACTTTCTGCACAACACAACTCAGCAACGATGCTTTTCGTTTGGTCTACCTGTACAGGTGGTTTTGTTGTTGTTTTTTTTTATTTGATTGTATTGCGTAACATAATTGTTCGTGGTGACAGCGTTATAGTAATAACAGTTGCAGAAACACATAAGAAGAAGAAGAGAAAAAAGAAGGAGGAGGAGGAGGAGGAGGCGAAGAAGAAGAAGGCCCGCTACTCTACATGCAAAAATCAGTCGCCGGAAATTCCCATTTCCTGGATTGTGTGTGGACCACTCAGACTGATCAGAAGAGAAAGAAAATAGGCTGATAAACAGGTAAATAATCATGATGCTGTTTCCAAACGACCTCCGTTTGATCGTGGAACATTTTCTCTGTGATGAAAATTCTGCGTCAGAAACACTGATGGAAATTCTGCGTCAGAAACACTCTAATGAAAATTCTACGAGACACTCTAATGAAAATTCTACGAGAAACACTCTGTAATGAAAATTCTACGAGAAACACTCTGTGATGAAAATTCTACGTCAGAAACACTCTGTAATGAAAATTCTACGACAGAAACAATCTGTGATGAAAATTCTGCGTCAGAAACACTCTGTAATGAAAATTCTACGAGAAACACTCTGTAATGAAAATTCTACGAGAAACAATCTGTGATGAAAATTCTGCGTCAGAAACACTGTAATGAAAATTCTACGAGAAACACTCTGAAATGAAAATTCTACGAGAAACAATCTGTGATGAAAATTCTGCGTCAGAAACACTCTGTAATGAAAATTCTACGAGAAACAATCTGTGATGAAAATTCTACGAGAAACAATCTGTGATGAAAATTCTGCGTCAGAAACACTCTGTGATTTTACGTGCGGCTCCCAAGATTTAACCTGAAACGAATCTCAACGTTTATTCTAATTACTGTTATTATTATCATCATTATCATTATTATTATCATTATTATTATTAAACCTGCATCACAGCCACGCAGTGGCAGACTAATACTCACGGCAGGATAGTCAAAGATTCTGCGCACGAACTGTGCTTCCCGTTCGTAGAGGTTGTCATCTATCACCACCTTCTGTCGTCTGGCAGAATAGACGACGTTTGCGAACGTCTGCAAAAGACAGGGGATGGAAGAACGGTAGGGATTACGACATCTTAAAAGTCGAATGGTTAAAGCGTTGGACGTTCAGTAAGAGGGTCTCTGGTTCGAATCTCGGTAACGGCGCCCGGTGGGTAAAGGGTGGAGATTTTTCCCATCTCCCAGGTCAACAAATGTGCAGACCTGCTTGTGCCTGAAACCCCTTCGTGTGTATAAGCAAGCAGGTCAAATACGCGCGTTAATGATCCTGTAATCCATGTCAGCGTTCGGTGGTTTATGGAAACAAGAACATTCCCAGCATGGACACCCCCGAAAAAGGAATATGGCTGCCTGCATGGTGGGTTAAAAACGGTCATACACGTAAAAGCCCACTCGCTTACATACGGGTGAACGCGGGAGTTGCAGCCCACGAACGCAGAAGATCAACTGTTGTTTAAAGCCACGTTGACTACGAAGGTCACATGCTGACAAGGTGCAGCCTTCATTACTTAACTAGTTGTTGTTTAAAGCCACGTTGACTACAAAGGTCACATGTTGACAAGGTGCAACCATCATTACTCAACTAGTTGTTGTTTAAAGCCACGTTGAGTACAAAGGTCACATGTTGACAAGGTGCAGCCATCATTACTTAACTAGTTGTTGTTTAAAGCCACGTTGACTACAAAGGTCACATGTTGACAAGGTGCAGCCTTCATTACTTAACTAGTTGTTGTTTAAGGCCACGTTGACTACAAAGGTCATATGTTGACAAGGTGCAGCCTTCATTACTTAACTAGTTGTTGTTTAAAGCCACGTTGACTACAAAGATCACATCATGATAAGGTGCAGCCTTTCAAAGTGACTAAGGAAACCTTTTAGACCACAGAGAACTGACGAGGCCTCGATACGTGCATTCGTAGTAAGAAAAAAGAAGAAAAGAAAGAAAGAAAGAAAGAGATAAAGAAAGAAACAAAGAAAAGAAAACAGAAGAGAAGACAATCACAAAAAGCTCAGATTTTTCTTCTTCTTCTCCTCCTCTTTTTTTT
>NC_134910.1:1457500-1462500 GCF_041734735.1 Babylonia areolata | reverse complement strand
ACACAGCAGGAGGTCAAAGCAGACCTCACCCCCCCCCCCCTCTCTAACACAGCAGGAGGTCAAAGCAGACATCACACCCCCCCTCTCTAACACAGCAGGAGGTCAAAGCAGACATCACCCCCCCTCTCTAACACAGCAGGAGGTCAAAGCAGACCTCAGCCCCCTCTCTCTAACACGGCAGGAGGTCAAAGCAGTCCTCAGCGCCCATCCGGTGCCACCTGCGGTATCCCGTGGAAGGCCAGTGCACGAGCACCCAGCCCTTGCCCGATATGTGGCTCCCAGTACCTCGGCCTCTCTTCAGCACCTTCCCCACCTTCCCCGCTCCCCCGTCCTGCAGTCATAGAGATCATGATGATCATGATGATAATGATAATAATAATAATAATAATAATAATAAGAAGAAGAAGAAGAAGAAGAACAACAACAACAACAACAACAACAACAAGAAAGAGGAGGAGGAGGAGAAGGTGGAGAAGAAGATGAAGAAGTAGAAGAAGGAGGAGGAGGAGGAGGAGGAGGAAGAGGAGGAAAAGAAGAAGGAAGGAAGGATGGAAGAAGAAAGAGAAGAAGAAGAGGGAGGAGGTGGAGTAGAAGAAGAAGAAGTAGAAGAAGAGAGAAAGAACAGGAGTAGAAGAAGAAGTGGTAGGAAGTAGTGTGCATGCGTGCTGAAAAAAAAGAAAGACCCCCCCAAAAAAACAACAACAACAACAAACAAACAACAACCCAAAAAACAAAAAAAACAAACAACAAAAAACAAACAAACAAAACACACACACACACACAAACAAACCAACAATATGTGTGTCTAAATTTTTATTACCTTGAAATGAACGACCAATAAACCAGTGAGAAGAAGAAAAAGGAGGAGAAGGAGGAGGTGGAGGAGGAGGAGGAGGAGGAGGTGGAGAAGAAGAAGAAGAAGAAGAAGATGTGAGAAGGGAGAAGAGAAGAAGAGGAACTAATAATAATAATAATGGTATTTATATAGCGCTGGATCTTGTGCAGAGACAAATCAAAGCGCTTTCGCACCAGTCATTCATACGCATGCATAACTCTAACACTGAAGAAACTAAAGACAAGGAAGGGCAGGCAAGGGAGGCTATTTTGGGAAGAGGTGGGTTTTAAGGCCAGACATGAAAGAGCTGAGTGTGGAGACTTGACGAAGCGAAAAAGGAAGTTCATTCCAATCGCAAGGTCCAGAAACAGAGATGTCTCCGAGAGAGATGACAGACAACCCCCCCCCCCCGCCACACACACCTTCCCCCCACTCCCCCTTACCACGTTGCCATGGAAGACACTCCAGTCCCTTCCCCTCATGACACGTGACCCAGTGTCCACAAATAGGCACGCCTCGGATAGTGGGGAGGACAGCACCTCAAAACCTGGAACGGAGAAGTGGGTCATAGGGGTGACTGGCTGTGTGTGACGACTTGACTTGACTTGACTTGACTTGGCTTCATTTATTGTCATAAAGTCCCGAAGGATTAATAGACACAACAAAGAACAAAGGGAACAAAGAAATAAACGGTCATCTAATACGCATGCACTGAAATACATAGCTGGCGAGTGTTTTTTGACAGTCATCGCAGGTGAATAAATCACTTGGTTTTAGGATATTGTTTTGTATTTTTCTAGAGATCACATTTGATTGATGATCATACTGCTGTATAGTTGTGATTAGATGGTTTCGCAAATTATGAAATAAGATACACGTATCTAGGAAATGTAATGTGTGTGTGTGTGTGTGTGTGTGTGTGTGTGTGTGTGTGTGTGTGTGTGTGTGTGTGTGTGTGTGTGTTGTGTGTGTGTGTGTGTGTGTGTTGTGTGTGTGTGTGTGTGTGTGTGTGTGTGTGTGTGTGTGTGTGTGTGTGTGTGTGATGCTTCACTTTCGTGTGGTGTTCGAGATAGACGCGAAATTGGTGTTGGTACAAATTGAGGCAGGTGAGAATGTTGGGAGTGTGATCGATTTCAGGAAGCGCACACCGGGCTCTGCTGGTGACAGGATGTTTCCCCAGTTCTGTCCCTTTCTTCGCCTCGCTGCATTGCTGCTATTTAACTCTGTCCTCTTTCTCTTATATATATATTTTTTTCTCTTCTTAATGTTCTTAATCCAGGTTACGTCGCTGTCTCGCATTGTTTACTGTATCGCTGATTTTAATGAAGTTTCGTTTCTCTTATTATTTTCGACACCATGTTTTGCCATGTTGGCAGCCATACTCCGTTTTCTATAACCTACCGAACGCTGACATGGATTGCAGAATCTTTAACGTGCGCATTTGATCTTCTGCTTGCGTACAGACACAAAGGGGGTTCATGCACATGGGGTTCATGCACATGGGGTTCATGCACATGGGGTTCATGCACAGGGGGTTCATGCACATGGGGTTCATGCACATGGGGTTCATGCACATGGGGTTCATGCACAGGTCTGCACATCTGTGGACCTGGGAGATCGGGAAAAAATATCCACCCTTTACCCACCAGGCGCTGTTTCCGAGATTCGGACCCGGGACCCGCAGACTGAAAGTCCAACGCTTTAACCACTCGGCTATTGCGCCCATCGTTGCAAGTTCAAACCCTGAACCGAAGTCCTCCAGAAACAAAACTGCGAGATTGTTCAGCCATAACCAGCTCCTAACACTGGGCGCTCTGTTCAAATCAGAAGGCCCAAACTGCACAGTCGGGGTGTCGTCCACAGCACGGGTGCACCTTTACGCGAGCAAAGTCACATTTCCCCAACAAGACTGTAGGCCTCTGTATCTCTCGGGCCTGGTTGATGCCATGCACACGACGACGTGCAGCTTTGACCACTGCTCTGTCACGTGGTTTCAAACCAGTCCTGACTGTCGCCTGCCTATGTTACACGTGGCCAGGTACAGACACCCACTGTATGATTCATACAACCAGGGACACACAAACATTTTGTGCTATGTATAATAAGAGACACATATACATTTTGTGTTATGTATACAGATACTCAGTTTACGATACACATAACAAGGGACACACAAACATTTTGTGCTATATATAACCAGGGACAGATACTCATTGTATGTTACACATAACCAGGGACAGATGCTCATTGTATGTTACACATAACCAGGGACAGATACTCATTGTATGTTACACATAACCAAGGACAGATGCTCATTGTATGTTACACATAACCAAGGACAGATGCTCATTGTATGTTACACATAACCAGGGACAGATGCTCATTGTATGTTACACATAACCAAGGACAGATAAACATTTTGTGCTATATATAACCAAGGACAGATAAACATTTTGTGCTATGTATAACCAGAGACAGATAAACATTTTGTGCTATGTATAACCAGAGACAGATAAACATTTTGTGCTATATATAACCAGAGACAGATGAACATTTTGTGCTATATATAACCAGAGACAGATGAACATTTTGTGCTATGTATAACCAGAGACAGATAAACATTTTGTGCTATGTATAACCAGAGACAGATAAACATTTTGTGCTATATATAACCAAGGACAGATAAACATTTTGTGCTATGTATAACCAAGGACAGATAAACATTTTGTGCTATGTATAACCAAGGACAGATAAACATTTTGTGCTATGTATAACCAGGGACAGATAAACATTTAGTTACACAAAACCAGGGACAGATAACTACTTTGTTCGATATATAACAAGGGACAGATAAACATTTTGTTTCAGATAACCAGGGACATAAAAAACATTTCATGACACATTTAATCAGGGACATACAAACATTTTATGACACATTTAATCAGGGACATATAAACACTTCATGACACACTTAATCAGGGTCATATAAACATTTCATGACACATTTAATCAGGGTCATATAAACATTTCATAACACACTTAATCAGGGACATATAAACATTTCATGGCACATTTAATCAGGGACATACAAACATTTCATGACACATTTAATCAGGGACATACAAACATTTCATGACACATATAATCAGGGACATATAAAATTTTATGACACACTTAATCAGGGTCATATAAACATTTCATGACACATTTAGTCAGGGTCATATAAACATTTCATGACACACGTAATCAGGGTCATATAAACATTTCATGACACATTTAATCAGGGTCATATAAACATTTCATGACACATTTAATCAGGGACATATAAACATTTCATGACACACTTAATCAGGGACATATAAAATTTTACGACACACTTCATCATGGACATATAAACATTTCATGACACACTTAATCAGGGACATATAAACATTTTATGACACACTTAATCAGGGACATTTAAACATTTCATGACACACTTAATCAGGGACATATAAACATTTTATGACACACTTAATCAGGGACATATAAACATTTCATGACACACTTAATCAGGGACATTTAAACATTTTATGACACACTTAATCAGGGACATATAAACATTTTATGACACACTTAATCAGGGACATTTAAACATTTTATGACACACTTAATCAGGGACATATAAACATTTCATGACACACTTAATCAGGGACATTTAAACATTTCATGACACACTTAATCAGGGACATATAAACATTTTATGACACACTTAATCAGGGAATTTAAACATTTCATGACACACTTAATCAGGGACATATAAACATTTTATGACACACTTAATCAGGGACATATAAACATTTCATGACACACTTAATCAGGGACATACAAACATTTCATGACACATTTAATCAGGGACATACAAACATTTCATGACACATATAATCAGGGACATATAAAATTTTATGACACACTTAATCAGGGTCATATAAACATTTCATGACACATTTAGTCAGGGTCATATAAACATTTCATGACACACGTAATCAGGGTCATATAAACATTTCATGACACATTTAATCAGGGTCATATAAACATTTCATGACACACGTAATCAGGGTCATATAAACATTTCATGACACATTTAATCAGGGTCATATAAACATTTCATGACACATTTAATCAG
>NC_134910.1:1445000-1452500 GCF_041734735.1 Babylonia areolata | reverse complement strand
ACAGGTATGTTTATTAAAGAAACACCTTTTCTAGGTGTAAACTGAAAGGTGAAAGAAACGACAACAGGTATGTTATGTTGAAGAAACACCTTTTCTAGGTGTAAACTGAAAGGTGAAAGAAACGACAACAGGTATGTTTGTTAAAGAAACACCTTGTCCAGATGTAAACTGAAAGGTAAAAGAAACGACAACAGGTATGTTATGTTGAAGAAACACCTTGTCCAGGTGTAAACTGAAAGGTAAAAGAAGCGACAACAGGTATGTTTGTTAAATAAACACCTTGTCCAGGTATAAACTGAAAGGTAAAATAAACGACAACAGGTATGTTATATTGAAGAAATACCTTTTCTAGGTGTAAACTAAAAGGTGAAAGAAACGACAACAGTTATGTTTGTTAAAGAAACACCTTGTCCAGGTGTAAACTGAAAGGTAAAAGAAGCGACAACGGGTATGTTATGTTGAAGAAACACCTTGTCCAGGTGTAAACTGAAAGGTAAAAGAAACGACTACAGGTATGTTATGTTGAAGAAACACCTTGTCCAGGTGTAAACTGAAAGGTAAAAGAAACGACAACAGGAATGTTTGTTAAAGAAACACCTTGTCTCACCTTGTCCAGGTATCTGGTGATCAGAGAGGGCAGGAAACGAGACAGGGCCGACTGACGACGAGGTCCGAACTCTCGGGCTACGGACTCTGCTGTCACCACGTGGTGGCCGGAGGACAGCCCGTCATCCGCCGGCAGGGGAGCCAGGTGCTCTGGACTGCGGACCTCTGAGGAGGCAGAAGAGGAGAGCACGTGGACATAGTCCTCCTGCCCTGGTTCTCGGAAGCCGTCTTCAGCTGGAGGAGGGGGAGTAACTGTTTGCTGAGCACTGGATTGTCTCCCTTGAGCCGTGTCCGTGCCGTGCTCAGCAGAGGCGCAGTTTTCGCTTAGCTCTTTGCCGTCACGGGTCTCGTGGGCAGCGGGTGGGGAAGTCTGGTCAATGATTGTGTCGTCCACGTAGTTTGGTTTCCCTTTGTGTTTGTCGTGAACGGACACACCCAGCGTGTCCTCAGCCTCGGCCCCTGGAGCGTCCAGCTCTGTGTGGCTACGAGGGAAACAGCAAGCCGCGATGGTCGCCTCACAGTCCTCGGTGCAGACCCCGGGGTGAAAATCGATCCTGGCGATGGCGTTTTGGACCTCCTCCACGGTCTGCCCGTCCAGAACCAGGTCGGCAGCCCAACACCTGACCTCCAGCGTTGCCTGCGGACTGGCCTCAACTCCGCGGGGCGTGGCAGACCGCTCGTGGGGCACTGGTTCTGATGGGGGCGTGGCGGACCGCTCGTGGGGCACTGGCTCTGGAGGGGGCGTGGCGGACCGCTCGTGGGGCACTGGCTCTGGAGGGGGCGTGGCGGACCGCTCGTGGGGCACTGGTTCTGATGGGGGCGTGGCGGACCGCTCGTGGGGCACTGGTTCTGATGGGGGCGTGGCGGACCGCTCGTGGGGCACTGGCTCTGGAGGGGGCGTGGCGGACCGCTCGTGGGGCACTGAAGTGGGCGTGTCTGCGTCAGGAGCGGGCTGCGGAGTTCCCGCCTCCGCCCAAGACGGCTGCTGCCTCTGCCCGTTGTCATCCCCACAAGCACCCTCAAGCTCAGCGGCATCGTGTGCAGACTTCGTTTCGCTCTCGCTCCCCTGGTGCTCTCCCTCTATGGGCCATGACCCTGTGGGAGTGGGAGGAGAAGAAGGAGAAGGAGGAGTAGGAGAAGGAAGAGGAGACGTCTCTTCCGCACACCTGTTCTCCAGGTGAGCGAGGCGCGGCAGCAGCCTTGTCATCATGGTCAGTAGGTGCGGGCCAGGTGTGGTGGTCGCCAGCCGGTCGGCAGCCTGCCCGTGGGTCACCACCACCTGGTTCAGCTCTATGAGCGAGGCCAGCTCCGAGGTCGCCGCGGCCAGGAAGCGCTGCTGCTCCTTGTGAACCATGTGCAGCAGCTCCTGGCGCCGGGAGTCCAGGGCTTGGCTGAGCTGGTCCATCTGCCGCTTGATGGTCAGGCTGGCGGCCGTGAAGTTCTGCTGTCCTTGGTGAAGGTCCTGCTCCAAGTGGTTGATCTGGAAAACAATTCTTTTTTCGCTTGAGCTGACCGTTCCCAAACCAAGCTGTGGTTATGGAGAATGTCACACACCTGTACACGTTTCACCTTGACCAGATTAAACTGGTCATGTTGACAGTCACACACCTTGACCATAAACTGGTATATTGATAGCCACACACCTTGACCATAAACTGACATATTGATAGTCACACACCTTGACCATAAACTGGTATATTGATAGTCACACACCTTGACCATAAACTGGTATATTGACAGTCACACACCTTGACCATAAACTGATATATTGACAGTCACACACCTTGACCATAAACTGATATATTGATAGTCACACACCTTGACCATAATCTGTCATATTGACAGTCACACACCTTGACCATAATCTGTCATATTGATAGTCACACACCTTGACCATAAACTGGCATACTGATAGTCTCACACCTTGACCATAAACTGGTATATTGATAGTCACACACCTTGACCATAAACTGACATATTGATAGTCACACACTTGACCATAAACTGACATATTGATAGTCACACACCTTGACCATAAACTGGTATATTGATAGTCACACACCTTGACCATAAACTGGCATATTGATAGTCTCACACCTTGACCATAAACTGGTCATGTTGACAGTCACACACCTTGACCATAAACTGGTATATTGATAGTCACACACCTTGACCATAAACTGGTATATTGATAGTCACACACCTTGACCATAAACTGATATATGGACAGCCACACACCTTGACCATAAACTGGTATATTGATAGTCACACACCTTGACCATAAACTGGTATATTGATAGTCACACACCTTGACCATAAACTGGTCATGTTGACAGTCACACACCTTGACCATAAACTGGTCATGTTGACAGTCACACACCTTGACCATAATCTGTCATATTGATAGTCACACACCTTGACCATAAACTGGCATACTGATAGTCTCACACCTTGACCATAAACTGGTATATTGATAGTCACACACCTTGACCATAAACTGACATATTGATAGTCACACACTTGACCATAAACTGACATATTGATAGTCACACACCTTGACCATAAACTGGTATATTGATAGTCACACACTTGACCATAAACTGACATATTGATAGTCACACACCTTGACCATAAACTGGTATATTGATAGTCACACACCTTGACCATAAACTGGCATATTGATAGTCTCACACCTTGACCATAAACTGGTCATGTTGACAGTCACACACCTTGACCATAAACTGGTATATTGATAGTCACACACCTTGACCATAAACTGATATATGGACAGCCACACACCTTGACCATAAACTGGTATATTGATAGTCACACACCTTGACCATAAACTGGTATATTGATAGTCACACACCTTGACCATAAACTGGTCATGTTGACAGTCACACACCTTGACCATAAACTGGTCATGTTGACAGTCACACACCTTGACCATAAACTGGTCATGTTGACAGTCACACACCTTGACCATAAACTGGTATATTGACAGTCACACACCTTGACCATAAACTGGTATATTGATAGTCACACACCTTGACCATAAACTGGTCATGTTGACAGTCACACACCTTGACCATAAACTGGTCATGTTGACAGTCACACACCTTGACCATAAACTGGTCATGTTGACAGTCACACACCTTGACCATAAACTGGTCATGTTGACAGTCACACACCTTGACCATAAACTGGTCATGTTGACAGTCACACACCTTGACCATAAACTGGTATATTGATAGTCACACACCTTGACCATAAACTGGTATATTGATAGTCACACACTTGACCATAAACTGACATATTGATAGTCACACACCTTGACCATAAACTGGTATATTGATAGTCACACACCTTGACCATAAACTGGCATATTGATAGTCTCACACCTGGACCATAAACTGGTCATGTTGACAGTCACACACCTTGACCATAAACTGGTATATTGATAGTCACACACCTTGACCATAAACTGATATATGGACAGCCACACACCTTGACCATAAACTGGTATATTGATAGTCACACACCTTGACCATAAACTGGTATATTGATAGTCACACACCTTGACCATAAACTGGTCATGTTGACAGTCACACACCTTGACCATAAACTGGTCATGTTGACAGTCACACACCTTGACCATAAACTGGTCATGTTGACAGTCACACACCTTGACCATAAACTGGTATATTGACAGTCACACACCTTGACCATAAACTGGTATATTGATAGTCACACACCTTGACCATAAACTGGTCATGTTGACAGTCACACACCTTGACCATAAACTGGTCATGTTGACAGTCACACACCTTGACCATAAACTGGTCATGTTGACAGTCACACACCTTGACCATAAACTGGTCATGTTGACAGTCACACACCTTGACCATAAACTGGTCATGTTGACAGTCACACACCTTGACCATAAACTGGTATATTGACAGTCACACACCTTGACCATAAACTGGTATATTGATAGTCACACACCTTGACCATAAACTGGTCATGTTGACAGTCACACACCGTGACCATAAACTGGTCATGTTGACAGTCACACACCTTGACCATAAACTGGTCATGTTGACAGTCACACACCTTGACCATAAACTGGTCATGTTGACAGTCACACACCTTGACCATAAACTGGTCATGTTGACAGTCACACACCTTGACCATAAACTGGTCATGTTGACAGTCACACACCTTGACCATAAACTGGTCATGTTGACAGTCACACACCTTGACCATAAACTGGTCATGTTGACAGTCACACACCTTGACCATAAACTGGTCATGTTGACAGTCACACACCTTGACCATAAACTGGTCATGTTGACAGTCACACACCTTGACCATAAACTGGTCATGTTGACAGTCACACACCTTGACCATAAACTGGTCATGTTGACAGTCACACATCCACACGCACCTCACTCTCCTTTCCTCTGGCCCAGAAAAGCGTGATCTATCTGTCTTTCTGTGTGCTATTCTTCTTCTTCTTCTTCTCCTTCTCCTTCTTCTTCTCCTCCTCCTCCTTCTTCTTCTTCTTCTTCTTCTTCTTCTTCTTCTTCTTCTTCTTCTCCTCCTCCTCCTCCTCCTCCTCCTCCTTCTTCTTCTTCTTCTTCTTCTTCTTCTGTATCAGTCATATTGTAGTCTTGACCGTCCGTAGGTCGAGGAATAGGTAAAAACAACAACAAACAAACAAAAAAACCTCAGAACAAAACACCACATGATTGCTAATCTATCATCCTCAAAAATTAAGATTTTTGTCTCGTCTCGTCTCGTCTCGTTATTGTATTGTACATAAATATTTATAGTTATGTTTTTATATGCGTATGTCATTATGATAATGTTGCTGTTGTGAATACTTTAACTCTCAAATTTTTTTTTCTAAACCCCGAAGGCCGGATGTAAACAAGCACGTTGAGCTATTCCTTTACCCCATTAAATAGAATCTCCTTCCTACTTTGCTGTCTAACCCACCACCACCCCCATCACCCCCCTCTCTCTCTCCCTCCCCCACTCTTTCTCTTTCTCATATCTCTTCTCGTTTTCTCTTTCCTTTCTGGTACTTTCCTCATTTTTGTTCAGTACTGGACGAAAAAAAATCAACAACAACTTTGCTGTGTTTACTCCATTGCCCTCAGCAATGAAAACATTATTATATTCATCGATATATTCATTTATTTATTTATGTATCCATTGATATTTTCTCAAGGCCTGACAAAGCGCGTTGGGTTGTGCTCTCGTCAGGCATCTGCTCAGCAGATTTGGTGTAGCATAGATGGATTTGTCCGAGCGCTGTGACGCCTCCATGAGTAACTGAACTGAACTGAACTGAACTGGATTAAACGATTTGTTTCATTTCTGTTTTCTGTCTCTGTCTGTCTCTCTGTCTCTGTCTGTCTGTATGTATATCTCCGTTTTTCCCTGGCTCTGTCTTGTCTCTGTCTCTCTCTATCTCTGTCTCTGTGTCTCTCTATCTCTGTCTCTATCTCTATCTCTGTCTCTCCCTATCTCCGTTTCTCCCTGGCTCAGTCTCTGTTTCTTTCTCTGTCTTGTGTCTCTGACTGTGTGCTTTCGTTTCAATTTAATTCTCTATCTCTGTCTCTCTGTGTGCCCCTCTGTCTCTATCTCTCTCTCTCTCTCCGTTTCTTTCTGGCTCCGTCTATCTATGTGTGTCTCTGTCTGTCTTGTCTGTCTGTCTCTCTATGTCTCTCTATCTCCGTTTCTCTCTGGCTCTGTTTGTCTCTCTCTCTCTCTCTCTCTCTCTCTCTCTCTGTTCGTTTCAATTCAGTTCTCTCTCTCTGTCTCTCTCTCTGTGCCTCTGTCTGTCTCTGTCTCTGTGCCTCTGTCTGTCTCTCTCTGTCTGACTCTCTCTCTGTGTCTCTCTGTCTGACTCTCTCTCTGTCTCTGTCTCTCTCTACCCCCCATCTCTCTCTCGGTTTCTCACAGGCTCTGTCTCTGTCTTGTGCCTCTGTCTGTCTTATATCCCTCTCTGTGTCTGTCTTATATCTCTCTGTGTCTGTCTTATATCCCTCTGTGTCTGTCTTATATCTCTCTGTGTCTGTCTTATATCCCTCTCTGTGTCTGTCTTATATCCCTCTCTGTGTCTGTCTTATATCTCTCTGTGTCTGTCTTTTTCCCTCTCTGTGTCTGTCTTATATCCCTCTCTGTGTCTGTCTTATATCTCTCTGTGTCTGTCTTATATCCCTCTGTGTCTGTCTTATATCTCTCTCTGTCTTATATGTGTCTGTCTTATATCTCTCTGTGTCTGTCTTATATCCCTCTGTGTCTGTCTTATATCCCTCTGTGTCTGTCTTATATCTCTCTGTGTCTGTCTTATATCTCTCTGTGTCTGTCTTATATCTCTCTGTGTCTGTCTTTTTCCCTCTCTGTGTCTGTCTTTTTCCCTCTCTGTGTCTGTCTTATATGTGTCTGTCTTATATCCCTCTGTGTCTGTCTTATATCCCTCTGTGTCTGTCTTATATCTCTCTGTGTCTGTCTTATATCCCTCTGTGTCTGTCTTATATCTCTCTGTGTCTGTCTTATATCCCTCTCTGTGTCTGTCTTATATCCCTCTCTGTGTCTGTCTTTTTCCCTCTCTGTGTCTGTCTTATATCCCTCTCTGTGTCTGTCTTTTTCCCTCTCTGTGTCTGTCTTTTTCCCTCTCTGTGTCTGTCTTATATCCCTCTCTGTGTCTGTCTTATATCCCTCTGTGTCTGTCTTTTTCCCTCTCTGTGTCTGTCTTATATCCCTCTCTGTGTCTGTCTTTTTCCCTCTCTGTGTCTGTCTTTTTCCCTCTCTGTGTCTGTCTTATATCCCTCTCTGTGTCTGTCTTATATCTCTCTGTGTCTGTCTTTTTCCCTCTCTGTG
>NC_134910.1:1437500-1440000 GCF_041734735.1 Babylonia areolata | reverse complement strand
ACTTTGTGTGATCATATCTTTCAGGTCAGTATCAGAGACCTTTTTTTTCTCTCTCTCTCTCTCTCTTTTTAAATGCAGAACCCGGCCAATCTTGCCGCGAGGTAGAGAAAAAGGTACATACCTTCCTGGTATGTCTCGCGAGAACCTCACCGAACTAGCATGTAAGAAAACTGCGACGGAATGGTGTGTTTTAGCCACGTCACACCTAACTTAACTCTCTCCATACGAACGGCGAAAGAGACGACGTTAACAGCGTCTCACCCCAATTACCACCATCAAAATATTGCAAGCGGAAGGCTCTTATACTGAAGAGGTGAATGTTGACAAAGAATACCACAGTTCTGACGACGGAAGCTAAAGGTTGGGTCATTCAGACACCCACTGGACATCCGAGGGGTCTGTGTAGAGGAGAAGAGAGGACTGGCCGTACTGAGTGAGTTAAAACAACAACAACAACAACAACAAACAACAACAGGAGGAGCAGGTGTCTAACTTCCGCAAAGACCCAACGCACTGACCACACCTCAAGAGCTGTACCGTAGGGTCGAACAAAATATCAACATACACTTTCAGTTTCGGTTTCTCAAGGAGGCGTCACTGCGTTGGGACAAATCCATATACGCTACACCACATCTACTTGGCAGATGCTTGACAGCAGTTTCAGTTTCAGTTTCAGTAGCTCAAGGAGGCGTCACTGCGTTCGGACAAAACCATATACGCTACACCACATCTGCCAAGCAGATGCCTGACCAGCAGCGTAACCCAACGCGCTTAGTCAGGTCTTGTGTGCATGGTTATTATTCTGTTCGTGTAGCTATCAGAGTGGATTTCTTTTTAAAAATGCATAATTTTGCCAGAGGACAAAACTCTCGTTGCCATGGGTTCTTTTTCAGTGCGCCAAGTGTGTGCTGCACACGGGACCTCGGTTTATCGCATCATCCGAAAGACTAGACACTCAGTTTGATTTTCCAATCAAACTCGGGAGAAAGGGCGAGAGCGGGATTCGAACCCACACCCTGACGGACTCTCTGTACTGGCAGCTGAGCGTCTGAACCATTTTTCCATCTTCCTCCAAACATCCATGGAACAGAAATAAAATAAAACAATCAAACAATCGGAAACGTAACCTTGACGGTGTGATAAATAAGTCATTGTCAACATCCAGTTGCAAGAGGCACGGTGGTTGAAATGCAGCCCCGAAGATAACGCTTCAGGTTACTAGTACCCCTCATTGGATTTCACCCCCGGGGGTTAAAAATCTAGCCAGCCCATAGTAGCCCTGCGGTCTGTGCAGACTAAACTGAAAACAGACAGCGTAGGAAAACAGCAGCATACATCTTGGTCATACTCACCTTTCATTCCAGTCTCAGTCACCGATGCAGACAAGCCATTCAGCTCCCTCAGAAGGCGGGCAGTCGCTGTGGAGTTCTTCTTCTGGTTCGTCAGATGGACAGCCCAGTCTCCGTGATGAAGGCAGCTGTACGCTGCAGGTCCTCCACACAGCTGTACGCTGCAGGTCCTCCACACAGCTGTACGCTGCAGGTCCTCCACACAGCCGTAGAGCTTCCGGCTCACTGGAGTTGGGTGTTGGGCCAGTACCTCTTCCTGGGCACCTCATGGAGGGGGCGGGACTGCAGCAGGTGATCTGTTGTCTGGCTGTCAGTCCTACGTATCGGAGTAGAGGAGTTGCAGGGTAATGTGTGTGTGTGTGTGTGTGTGTTGGGGCTCATGTACGTTTATGTGTATTTGACTGTGCTTTCGTATCTGTGAAACTGTATGTTTGGTGCATATCTGTTATGCATATTTGGGCGTATGTGTGAATGTGTGTCTCCATGGTTTACATTTATTAGCTTATTTATCATAATTGTTGTCTTATTTATTTATTTATTTATTTATTATCATTATTATTATTATTATTATTATTACTTTTTTCCCCCAAGGCCTGACTAAGCGCGTTGGGTTACGCTGCTGGTCAGGCATCTGCTTGGCAGAGGTGGCGTAGCGTATATGGATTTGTCCGAACGCAGTGACGCCTCCTTGAGCTACTGAAACTGAAACTGAAACTGTCAGTCCCACAGGGGCACCCTGCTGAGTGACCAGTGCAGGATTCAGTGTGTAAGTACTTGGTGGTGCAGGTGGTTGTGACCTGTCCTGAGTCTAAACACTGACACCTATTCCCGCCTGGTCAGAGGGTAGTGGGGGTGTGTCACTGCGTGGTGTGGATGATGTTGCATCCACTTCTTCTGTCGCATGGCCTTGATGACGGCCTTTACCTTGGGCTACCGATTACCAAACCACTGATATCACCAGGAAAAAAATCAAAATAAATAAACAGCGCGACCAGTTCTCAAGAAGACCGAGCGTTATCTCACTCAGTACGGCCAGTCCTCTCTTCTCCTCTACACAGACCCCTCGGATGTCCAGTGGGTGTCTGAATGACCCAACCTTTAGCTTCCGTCGTCAGAATTGTGGTATTCTTTGTCAACATTCACCTCTTCAG
>NC_134910.1:1420000-1430000 GCF_041734735.1 Babylonia areolata | reverse complement strand
GATTCTCTCGCTTCCCAGGCGGACGCGTTACCTCTATGCCATCGAACCCACAACTCACGGACTGTGATTTATCAGAGGAGTGTTTCATCCATTCTGCCACCTTCCTGTGTCGGCGACAACACTAATTATGTGGCCACGCTCACGGCACGATATGTGGCCACCCTCACGGCACGATATGTGGCCACCTCACAGCACGATATGTGGCCACCTCACAGCACGATATGTGGCCACCCTCACGGCACGATATGTGGCCACCCTCACGACCACCCTCATGGCACGATATGTGGCCACCCTCACGGCACGATATGTGGCCACCTCACAGCACGATATGTGGCCACCTCACAGCACGATATGTGGCCATCCTCACGGCACGATATGTGGCCACCTCACAGCACGATATGTGGCCACCCTCACGGCACGATATGTGGCCACCTCACAGCACGATATGTGGCCACCCTCACGGCACGATATGTGGCCACCTCACAGCACGATATGTGGCCATCCTCACGGCACGATATGTGGCCATCCTCACGGCACGATATGTGGCCACCCTCACGGCACGATATGTGGCCACCCTCACGGCCACCCTCACAGCACGATATGTGGCCACCCTCACGGCCACCCTCACGGCACGATATGTGGCCACCCTCACGGCCACCCTCACGGCACGATATGTGGCCACCTCACAGCACGATATGTGGCCACCCTCACGACCACCCTCATGGCACGATATGTGGCCACCCTCACGGCACGATATGTGGCCACCTCACAGCACGATATGTGGCCACCCTCACGACCACCCTCATGGCACGATATGTGGCCACCCTCACGGCACGATATGTGGCCATCCTCACGGCACGATATGTGGCCATCCTCACAGCACGATATGTGGCCACCCTCACGACCACCCTCATGGCACGATATGTGGCCACCCTCACGGCACGATATGTGGCCACCCTCACGGCCACACTCACAGCACGATATGTGGCCACCTCACAGCACGATATGTGGCCACCCTCACGGCACGATATGTGGCCACCTCACAGCACGATATGTGGCCACCCTCACGGCACGATATGTAGCCATCCTCACGGCACGATATGTAGCCATCCTCACGACACGAATTGTCGCCCTCGGGAGTCACTGTTCCATTTTCTGAAGGATCTGGTTTTTGTTGTTGTTTTTCTTTTTTTTGTGGGGGGTACTTTTTGAGATCACACTTTTTGTTTAATTAAGACGCCATATAAATGTTTCTATGTCCCCGGGGAACTCATGAAACAAACCTCTTCCCTTGCCTTGCTCTGAAGACGGTCGGCCAACTGTGCCGGCGACAATGAAATAAGTGGCGTGAGAGTTGACAGGTATTTATTGTAGTCGACGCGACAATAATTGCACGGCGACATTATTTTGCCGCGACATCGCCTGGTGCCCTGGGGTAGTTAATAATGGTTAAGAGGAGACACACACACACACACACACACACACTACACGATTCGCTTGACTGGTCAAGGTCTTCTCACACCATAGGTCAAACCAGCCAGCTCTCCCAAACTAGAGGGTGTGTGTGTCGGGGTGGGTGGGGGATTGGGGTGGGCAGGGAGGGAAGTGTGGGGGTAGGTCAGGTCTTTGTCATGCAGGAATTCCCGATTTGGGTGTCAGGGATTCTCAGTGGCCCCCACCCCAAAATGACCGGAGGTTAAAAACAAAACCACCCCAAAACTGACCGGGGGTTACTCCCCCCCAACCCCTCCCCCCAAAAAACAACAACAACAACAAACAAACAAACAAAAAAACAACAAAACCAAAAAAAAAAACCCCAAAAAGGAAAAAACAAAACAAAAACAAAACAAACAAACAAACAAACAAAAACAAAAACAAAAAAAACCAACAAAAAACAAACCAAAAAAACCAAGCAAATAAACGAACAAACACTCAAACAAACCAAAAGAAAATCTGCTGAAAAAACAAACAAAAGAAAAAAAAGAAACAAAACAACAACAACAACAACAACAACAACACACACACACACACACACACACACACACACACAAACAAACAGCAAAAGTGACATAAAATGATTCAAGGTATGACAGAGAAAAAAATAAAATGAACCACTGACACAGGGCTCTTATCCCGAGTGAAGCTGTGCTTCACAAAGAAGATACTGTAAGAATGTACAGTACAGTTCCGTTCAGTTACTCATGGAGGCGTCGCTGTGTTCGGATAAATCCATACATACTTCACCACATCTGCTAAGCAGATTCCTGGCCATAGGGGGATAGGGGGCAATGGGGAGAGGTAGTCCCTTTGTAGCTTGGCTGCTACTTCCTACTTGGTAGGAAGGACGGGGGCACTGGTCCTCCTCCAACCCCTAAATCTCTCACATGTGGCTCCTGGCGCCATACCCCGGTTCCTCACCTCAGCAGGTGTGCTAAACCATGTGAGGGGGTGGTGTTTACACTGCACCGCTGGGTGGACGAGCAGTATCAAGCAGCCAACGGCTAGGGTGGAGGTATCCCAAGATGGATAAGATAAGATAAGATAAGATTAACTTTATTATCTCCAACTGGAGAAATTTTGGTCAGGTGCATTATCACAACATAGACAAGTAAACAACATGGGGACCATAACTGTAAAAGCCAACAACAGCCCCTACAAATATTACGAAAATACAATTGTAAAAAATATCACATACATCGTTTCATACATACATCCACACACTGCAGGTAATAACTAGTATTCTTAATGTAAAAACAGAAAGAATTTAGAAACATTATTTGAATATAATTATAAACATAGCCTACTATACTGCACATTGATTATAATAGACAGATAAGATAAGAATAAAGGTGAATTGCGGAAAACCACAACCAGATAATCAGCACACGCCCGCACCCACCCGCAAACATTGCAATTAATTATTACAACGTACAACGGCTAAGTGTACACGACTGGGGCGACCCACACCATATTAGTGGTTTTCGGCTGCAGTCAGAAGCTTGGAGAAGAGACGGGCGCCACCAAGCAATTCTCGCCCACTGAAAGAACATGAGGAATGCAGACGCAATTAATTTTCATGCCGGATCGGGCCCGGACTACCAACGACCGCGCGTCCCACTGACTCGTTCCAGGGTGGGCACGGTGACAGTCATCACTCTCAGTATGCTTCTGGAGCGAAAAACAACATCAAGCTGTGCAAGACAGGAACAGTCATCGGAACATGGAATGTTCGCACGCTACATGCCTGTGGGGACATTTATGAGTTAACCCATGAGCTGAAAAGATACTAGAATTCCAACAGTGCTGTGCTCCTCAACAACCAACTATGGGAGTTTTTTAAAACGACCTTGGTGTCAGACAAGGCTGTATCCTCTCTCATGTGTTGTTTAATCTCTTCTTGGAAAGGATAATGCAGGAGGCACTGGAAAACCATGAGACTTCTATCTCCATTGGTGGCAGACGAATATGCAACCTACGGTTTACTGGTGATATAGATCTGATGGGGGAACGAACGAAGAACTGCAGGAACTTACCAACAGACTTGTTGATAGAGCGGGTGCTTACGGAATGGAGGTCAGCACAGATAAATCCAAAACCATGGTAAACAGCGTGAACATGGCCCATGCCACTATTTTCATGAACGGAGAACAACTGGAAGATGTCAGGAACTTCAAATATCTAGGAGCAACCCTGACAAAAGATGGAAGCAGCAAAGCAGAAATAAGAATTCGCATTGGCACAGCCACTGCAGCCATGACCAAACTGAACAGAGTGTGGAAAAGTAACATCTGATTCTCCACAAAATTCAAACTCTATAAAGCCCTGGCAGTCTCTATTGTACTGTATGGTTGCGAGGCATGGACACTGACGGCCGAAACTGAAAGGAAGATCCAGGCCTTCGAGAACAAATGCCTGAGGAAGCTCCTTCAAATTCCCTGGTTCGAGCACAGGACCAATGAACATGTACGGAGCAGAATTGAGAACCTTGCTTGACCTCAGGAACCTCTCCTTTCAACTGTGAAGAGACGCAAGCTGATATGGTTTGGACACAACACTCGACACACCAGCTTGTCCAAAACAATCATGCAAGGCACCATCGAGGGCGGGAGAAGAAGAGGAAGACAGCGGAAGAACTGGCATGAGAACATCAAACAATGGACCGGACTCCACACACGTGAGCTGCTGCCGGCGGCTACTGACAGAGACAGATGGAGAAGGGAGGTTGCGTCTGCGGTCCTCAGGCTTCCCCCAACGACTACTTTGTAGTGATGGGCCTGAGGTGAGGTGAGGTGAGTATGACCCAACACGCTTAGTCAGGCATTGAGGGGGCCACAGCAGTGAGAGCTGCCAACAGCAGTCAGAGCTGTGTGATCCAAAGAGTTATCTCTCCATACGAACGGCGAAAGAGACGACGTTAACAGCGTTTCTCCCCAATTACCACCATCAAAATATTACAAGCGGAAGGCTCTTACACTGAAGAGGTGAATGTTGACAAAGAATACCACAATTCTGACGACGGAAGCTAAAGGTTGGATCATTGAGACACCCACTGGACATCCGAGGGGTCTGTGTAGAAGAGAAGAGAGGACTGGCCGTACAGAGTGAGTTAAATCACTGTAGTGGGGCGTCATCGTTAGATATTTTTATTGTTATTTATTTTCATTTTTATTATATATTTTATTTTATTTTATTTATTTATCTATTTATTTACTTTTATTTTTTATTTATTTTATTTACTTATTTATTTATTTATTTATAAATTTGTGTTATTTTCACTTTATTTATTTTATTTTATTTCATTTATTTTTTATTGTTATTTATTTTTTATTTTTGTTATCTATTTATTAAAAAAAAAAAAAAAAAAAATTCTCAGGGCCTGACTAAGTGCGTTGGGTTACGCTGCTGGTCAGGCATCTGCTTGGCAGATGTGGTGTAGCGTATATGGATTTGACCGAACGCAGTGGCGCCTCCTTGAGCTACTGATACTGATACTGACTGAGACTCTCAAACTAGGAGGCAAGATTGCCCTGGTTCTTAGTGCTGCAGCCTTGGGGGCTAGTTGGCCTTTGGGAAGCATCCCCAACGCCGACTGTCCTAAAACCCTCTTGGTCGCCTCCTCTGCTGTTCTGATGGTCATAGTCGGACTTGACTATTGTATTTTTCGTTTGTTGGTGACATGGGGTGAGTGAGGGGTACATGAAAGAAAGGAGCGAGTCTCGTCATTTCATTTCAGCATTATCCTTCTTTCTTTCTTTCTTTCTTTCTTTCTGTGGGGTGTCTTTGATGAATGTTGAAAACTGATGACTATGAAGTGTGGTGAATGTTGAAAACTGATGACTGTGAAGTGTGGTGAATGTTGAAAACTGATGACTGTGAAGTGTGGTGAATGTTGAAAACTGATGACTATGAAGTGTGGTGAATGTTGAAAACTGATGACTGTGAAGTGTGGTGAATGTTGAAAACTGATGACTGTGAAGTGTGGTGAATGTTGAAAACTGATGACTGTGAAGTGTGGTGAATGTTGAAAACTGATGTCTGTGAAGTGTGGTGAATGTTGAAAACTGATGACTATGGAGTGTTGTGAATGTTGAAAACTGATGACTGAAGTGTGGTGAATGTTGAAGACTGTGAAGTGTGGTGAATGTTGAAAACTGATGACTATGGAGTGTTGTGAATGTTGAAAACTGATGACTGAAGTGTGGTGAATGTTGAAAACTGATGACTGTGAAGTGTGGTGAATGTTGAAAACTGATGTCTGTGAAGTGTGGTGAATGTTGAAAACTGATGTCTGTGAAGTGTGGTGAATGTTGAAAACTGATGACTATGGAGTGTGGTGAATGTTGAAAACTGATGTCTGTGAAGTGTGGTGAATGTTGAAAACTGATGTCTGTGAAGTGTGGTGAATGTTGAAAACTGATGTCTGTGAAGTGTGGTGAATGTTGAAAACTGATGACTGTGAAGTGTGGTGAATGTTGAAAACTGATGTCTGTGAAGTGTGGTGAATGTTGAAAACTGATGACTGTGAAGTGTGGTGAATGTTGAAAACTGATGTCTGTGAAGTGTGGTGAATGTTGAAAACTGATGTCTGTGAAGTGTGGTGAATGTTGAAAACTGATGTCTGTGAAGTGTGGTGAATGTTGAAAACTGATGACTGTGAAGTGTGGTGAATGTTGAAAACTGATGACTGTGAAGTGTGGTGAATGTTGAAAACTGATGACTGTGAAGTGTGGTGAATGTTGAAAACTGATGACTATGAAGTGTGGTGAATGTTGAAAACTGATGTCTGTGAAGTGTGGTGAATGTTGAAAACTGATGACTGTGAAGTGTGGTGAATGTTGAAAACTGATGTCTGTGAAGTGTGGTGAATGTTGAAAACTGATGACTATGGAGTGTTGTGAATGTTGAAAACTGATGACTGAAGTGTGGTGAATGTTGAAGACTGATGACTGTGAAGTGTGGTGAATGTTGAAAACTGATGACTGTGAAGTGTGGTGAATGTTGAAAACTGATGACTGTGAAGTGTGGTGAATGTTGAAAACTGATGACTGTGAAGTGTGGTGAATGTTGAAGACTGATGACTGTGAAGTGTGGTGAATGTTGAAAACTGATGACTGAAGTGTGGTGAATGTTGAAAACTGATGACTGTGAAGTGTGGTGAATGTTGAAAACTGATGACTATGGAGTGTTGTGAATGTTGAAAACTGATGACTGAAGTGTGGTGAATGTTGAAAACTGATGACTGTGAAGTGTGGTGAATGTTGAAAACTGATGACTGTGAAGTGTGGTGAATGTTGAAAACTGATGACTATGGAGTGTTGTGAATGTTGAAAACTGATGACTGAAGTGTGGTGAATGTTGAAAACTGATGACTGTGAAGTGTGGTGAATGTTGAAACTGATGTCTGTGAAGTGTGGTGAATGTTGAAAACTGATGACTGTGAAGTGTGGTGAATGTTGAAAACTGATGTCTGTGAAGTGTGGTGAATGTTGAAAACTGATGACTATGGAGTGTTGTGAATGTTGAAAACTGATGACTGAAGTGTGGTGAATGTTGAAAACTGATGACTGAAGTGTGATGAATGTTGAAAACTGATGACTGAAGTGTGGTGAATGTTGAAAACTGATGACTGAAGTGTGGTGAATGTTGAAAACTGATGACTGTGAAGTGTGGTGAATGTTGAAAACTGATGACTGAAGTGTGGTGAATGTTGAAAACTGATGACTGTGAAGTGTGGTGAATGTTGAAGACTGATGACTATGGAGTGTGGTGAATGTTGAAAACTGATGACTGAAGTGTGGTGAATGTTGAAAACTGATGTCTGTGAAGTGTGGTGAATGTTGAAAACTGATGACTATGGAGTGTTGTGAATGTTGAAAACTGATGACTGAAGTGTGGTGAATGTTGAAAACTGATGTCTGTGAAGTGTGGTGAATGTTGAAAACTGATGACTGTGAAGTGTGGTGAATGTTGAAAACTGATGTCTGTGAAGTGTGGTGAATGTTGAAAACTGATGACTATGGAGTGTTGTGAATGTTGAAAACTGATGACTGAAGTGTGGTGAATGTTGAAGACTGATGACTGTGAAGTGTGGTGAATGTTGAAAACTGATGACTATGGAGTGTTGTGAATGTTGAAAACTGATGACTGAAGTGTGGTGAATGTTGAAAACTGATGACTGTGAAGTGTGGTGAATGTTGAAAACTCATGACTATGAAGTGTGGTGAATGTTGAAAACTGATGACTGTGAAGTGTGGTGAATGTTGAAGACTGATGTCTGTGAAGTGTGGTGAATGTTGAAAACTGATGACTGAAGTGTGGTGAATGTTGAAAACTGATGACTGTGAAGTGTGGTGAATGTTGAAAACTGATGACTGAAGTGTGGTGAATGTTGAAAACTGATGACTGTGAAGTGTGGTGAATGTTGAAAACTGATGTCTGTGAAGTGTGGTGAATGTTGAAAACTGATGTCTGTGAAGTGTGGTGAATGTTGAAAACTGATGACTGAAGTGTGGTGAATGTTGAAAACTGATGACTGAAGTGTGGTGAATGTTGAAAACTGATGTCTGTGAAGTGTGGTGAATGTTGAAAAACTGATGACTGAAGTGTGGTGAATGTTGAAAACTGATGACTGAAGTGTGGTGAGTGTTGAAAACTGATGACTGTGAAGTGTGGTGAATGTTGAAAACTGATGACTGAAGTGTGGTGAATGTTGAAAACTGATGACTATGAAGTGTTGTGAATGTTGAAAACTGATGACTGAAGTGTGGTGAATGTTGAAAACTGATGACTGAAGTGTGGTGAATGTTGAAAACTGATGTCTGTGAAGTGTGGTGAATGTTGAAAACTGATGACTGTGAAGTGTGGTGAATGTTGAAAACTGATGACTGTGAAGTGTGGTGAATGTTGAAGACTGATGACTGTGAAGTGTGGTGAATGTTGAAAACTGATGACTGTGAAGTGTGGTGAATGTTGAAGACTGATGACTGTGAAGTGTGGTGAATGTTGAAAACTGATGACTGTGAAGTGTGGTGAATGTTGAAAACTGATGTCTGTGAAGTGTGGTGAATGTTGAAAACTGATGACTGAAGTGTGGTGAATGTTGAAAACTGATGACTGTGAAGTGTGGTGAATGTTGAAAACTGATGTCTGTGAAGTGTGGTGAATGTTGAAAACTGATGACTGTGAAGTGTGGTGAATGTTGAAAACTGATGACTGAAGTGTGGTGAATGTTGAAAACTGATGACTATGGAGTGTTGTGAATGTTGAAAACTGATGACTATGAAGTGTGGTGAATGTTGAAAACTGACTATGGAGTGTGGTGAATGTTGAAAACTGACTATGGAGTGTGGTGAATGTTGAAAACTGATGACTGAAGTGTGGTGAATGTTGAAAACTGATGACTGTGAAGTGTGGTGAATGTTGAAAACTGATGACTATGGAGTGTTGTGAATGTTGAAAACTGATGACTATGAAGTGTGGTGAATGTTGAAAACTGATGACTGAAGTGTGGTGAATGTTGAAAACTGATGACTGTGAAGTGTGGTGAATGTTGAAAACTGATGACTGTGAAGTGTGGTGAATGTTGAAAACTGATGACTGAAGTGTGGTGAATGTTGAAAACTGATGACTGTGAAGTGTGGTGAATGTTGAAAACTGACTGTGAAGTGTGGTGAATGTTGAAAACTGACTATGGAGTGTGGTGAATGTTGAAAACTGATGACTGTGAAGTGTGGTGAATGTTGAAAACTGATGTCTGTGAAGTGTGGTGAATGTTGAAAACTGATGACTGTGAAGTGTGGTGAATGTTGAAAACTGATGTCTGTGAAGTGTGGTGAATGTTGAAAACTGATGTCTGTGAAGTGTGGTGAATGTTGAAAACTGATGACTGTGAAGTGTGGTGAATGTTGAAAACTGATGACTGTGAAGTGTGGTGAATGTTGAAGACTGATGTCTGTGAAGTGTGGTGAATGTTGAAAACTGATGTCTGTGAAGTGTGGTGAATGTTGAAAACTGATGACTATGAAGTGTGGTGAATGTTGAAAACTGATGACTGTGAAGTGTGGTGAATGTTGAAAACTGATGACTATGAAGTGTGGTGAATGTTGAAAACTGATGACTATGAAGTGTGGTGAATGTTGAAAACTGATGTCTGTGAAGTGTGGTGAATGTTGAAAACTGATGACTGTGAAGTGTGGTGAATGTTGAAAACTGATGACTATGGAGTGTTGTGAATGTTGAAAACTGATGACTGAAGTGTGGTGAATGTTGAAAACTGATGACTGTGAAGTGTGGTGAATGTTGAAGACTGATGTCTGTGAAGTGTGGTGAATGTTGAAAACTGATGACTATGGAGTGTGGTGAATGTTGAAAACTGATGTCTGTGAAGTGTGGTGAATGTTGAAAACTGATGTCTGTGAAGTGTGGTGAATGTTGAAAACTGATGACTATGGAGTGTGGTGAATGTTGAAAACTGATGACTGTGAAGTGTGGTGAATGTTGA
>NC_134910.1:1410000-1415000 GCF_041734735.1 Babylonia areolata | reverse complement strand
GTCGTTGTGGTGGTGTCAGTGTTAGTGTTAGACAGGTCCCTTCTCACTGTCCATAACGTGTTGTCGTTGTGGTGGTGTCAGTGTAGGGTTAGACAGGTGTCTTCTCACTGTCCATAACGTGTTGTCGTTATGGTGGTGTCAGTGTTAGACAGGTCCTTTCTCACTGTCCATAACGTGTTGTCGTTGTGGTGGTGTCAGTGTAGGGTTAGACAGGTCCCTTCTCACTGTCCATAACGTGTTGTCGTTGTGGTGGTGTCAGTGTAGGGTTAGACAGGTCCCTTCTCACTGTCCATAACGTGTTGTCGTTGTGGTGGTGTCAGTGTCAGTGTTAGACAGGTCCCTTCTCACTGTCCATAACGTGTTGTCGTTGTGGTGGTGTCAGTGTAGGGTTAGACAGGTCCCTTCTCACTGTCCATAACGTGTTGTTCTGCTGGTGTCAGTGTAGTGTTAGACAGGTCCCTTCTCACTGTCCATAACGTGTTGTCGTTGTGGTGGTGTCAGTGTAGGGTTAGACAGGTCCCTTCTCACTGTCCATAACGTGTTGTCGTTGTGGTGGTGTCAGTGTAGTGAAAGACAGGTCCCTTCTCACTGTCCATAACGTGTTGTCGTTGTGGTGGTGTCAGTGTTAGTGTTAGACAGGTCCCTTCTCACGGTCCATAAAGTGTTGTCGTTGTGGTGGTGTCAGTGTTAGACAGGTCCCTTCTCACTGTCCATAACGTGTTGTCGTTGTGGTGGTGTCAGTGTAGTGTTAGACAGGTCCCTTCTCACTGTCCATAACGTGTTGTCGTTGTGGTGGTGTCAGTGTAGGGTTAGACAGGTCCCTTCTCACTGTCCATAAAGTGTTGTCGTTGTGGTGGTGTCAGTGTAGGGTTAGACAGGTCCCTTCTCACTGTCCATAACGTGTTGTCGTTGTGGTGGTGTCAGTGTTAGACAGGTCCCTTCTCACTGTCCATAACGTGTTGTCGTTGTGGTGGTGTCAGTGTAGTGTTAGGCAGGTCCCTTTTCACTGTCCATAAAGTGTTGTCGTTGTGGTGGTGTCAGTGTTAGACAGATCCCTTCTTACTGTCCATATCGTGTTGTCGTTGTGGTGGTGGCAGTGTTAGACAGATCCCTTCTCACTGTCCATATCGTGTTGTCGTTGTGGTGGTGGCAGTGTTAGACAGATCCCTTCTCACTGTCCATATCGTGTTGTCGTTGTGGTGGTGGCAGTTTTAGACAGATCCCTTCTCACTGTCCATAACGTATTGTCGTTGTGGTGGTGTCAGTGTAGTGTTAGACAGCTCTCTCTCTCTCTAAGTTGTTTGTTTGTTTTGTGGTTGTTGTCGTTGCTTTTGTTTGTTTGTTTATTTTATAAGTGTACTTTATGACATGTGTGGTATATTGCTGTTGTAGTAGTTCGACTTTGGTTGTGAGCAATTTATGGTATACAAAGTATGTTGCTGTTGTATTCAGTATGACTGTTTATGATTCCTATATTTCAATGTACATGTGTCACACCTCTTCAGTAAGGGGCTATGGCCTTTATTTGAATAAAACATTTCGTTTCGTTTCTCTCTCTCTCTCTCTCTCTCTGAATGACACCAGTCGATCAGAACCAGTGACAAGGAGAACGCTGTCTGCGTGACTCACGTTGTGTTGTCTGTCATCCCACGCTCTGTCAGGCCCACCAGCCGACCTATGGGCCCCGGGGCAACACACTGCACAAACTGGGAAGGCCTGTGAGCTTTTTCAATGGGGGGGCGGGGGGTGGGGGGGGCTGATGAAGGAGGGGGGGGGGGATATAAGAAGCGAAGGAGAGAATGGCTGTGAGAATGGGAGATGACTATAAGACGTGAAGGAGAGGGTGGGTGTGGGGGGGGGGGGGGGGCTCTCAAGGTTGGTGGGTCGGCGGATTTGGGGGTGGTGGTGGGTGGCGGGGGACGGGGCGTGGTGAGGGGGGGGGGAGGCGGAGGCGGATGGGCGGGGGGGGGCGGGGGGGGGGGTTCTTCCTTACTTATGTAGGTCGAAAGCCATAGGTAAAAGGAGATGGTGGGACCATACACGTGTTGGGTCATACAATCACACAAGCACACCTCTCCTCCATGTCCACCCGGGTCTGACTTTGTTCTGATGCTGCACGTGCTGTTGGACGGCTTCCTTCCCGCCGACCTCTTTCACCGGAACCGGAAGTTCAGGAAGGCGCACTCCGCGATGATCTGCCCCATGCGGTCAGGAAGACCGGTCAGCTGCCTGTCCTGTTTTAGCGACCTAAATTATCGCAACTATTTAAACGATAAAATTCGCGTGCGTGTTTTGCAATGGAGGCATATGAGAAATGACATATTGCACGTGAAGTCGATCCTTCTGATGAAGAAACAGCACAGCACACGACTGGAAATGACCCACAACATGAACCACAACCGACACTGGTCACCCCAAGGCGCTGTTCTTCTTGTCATTATCTTTACATTTTCATGGTTTGTGGTGTGGGACCACAACCAACACTGGTCACCCCAAGGCGCTGTTCTTCTTGTCATTATCTTTACATTTTCATGGTTTGTGGGACGACAGCCGGGAAGAGCAAGATGACGGCACGTTAGTTTAGTGACTGAATCCGCAACTAAACTGAGTGTAATAACGTTCAAAATAGAGAATAAAAAAAAGAAACAAAGAAACCCACTGAAAATGGGTTACAACATCTACTAATGGTAGTATCGTTTCAGCTATGCACAAAAATCACCGGTAAAAATAGGTTCCTGATTTCAGAACGCTAAAACAGGATTATATCCTACTAATGGTAATATTGTTTTGTGATTGCACAAAAATTGCCCGTATTTTCATGAATTTACGACGCCGCTAAAATAGCTATTTACCCTACTAATGGTAATATCGTTTCAGCTATGCACAAAAATCGCCGATAAAAAAGTCCCTGAATACAGGACGTTGAAACAGGATTTTACCCTTCCAATGTTAATATTGTTTTATCGATACACAAAAATTGCCCGTAATTTCCTGAAGTTAGGACGCTAAAATAGGACTTAACCCTACTGTTTAATGGTGAGATCGTTTCATCTATGCACAAAACTCGCCGGTACAAAAATGTCCCCGAATTTAGGACGCTACAACAGGCCTTTATCCTACTAATGGCAACATTGTTTTATCGATGCACAGAGCTCGCAGGTAAAAAAAAAAGAGGTCCCTAAATTTAGGACACTAAAACCGGACTTGCCCCACCTTCACCAGCCTGTCCCCATGTGGCTAAGTGTCTAAATGATAAAAGGTAACACGGCTCAGTATCCCAATAATTACAGCAAAATACTTCAGTATCCAAATTACTACAAGATCAAATAGCCAAGAGTCCAAATGATTACATTCTAAAACGGTTCAGTATCCAAATATTCTAAGGTCAAAATAGTTCGTAGTTCAGTGTCCAAATGATGATATGAAAACAACTGTTCACCATGATAATGATTACACAGTGAATCAGTTCTCCACACAAGTCATTAAAAAAGCAAAGCGGTTCACAGCACAAACGATTGGTTGAAGGATGCACACACACACACACACACACACACACACACACACACACACACACACACACACAAGAAGGAAAACTCAAAACCCCAAAAAGACACCTGACATTACCCCACAATTCCCAGGCACTGCTCAGTTTCTGAAAAAACCCCAGAAAACCCCGGCATGAGCAGAAGTCAGTCACTCAACAGGGAAGTGCTGGCCGCTGTTTGACAGAGCACTTCCACAGCACGTCCACTCTCCCCTGACCACAATGACTGGTGGGGGGGCTGGGGGGGGGGGCTGAAAGAGGAAGGTTTCAGTTTGGGGTTGGCGAGAGAGAGAGAAGGAGGTGGGGGTGGAGGGACGGAGGGGTGGGGTGTGGGGGTGGGTGGGGTGGGTGGTAAGGCGGAAGGTGTACCGTGGACTCCCAGGTGACGCCGAGGAAGCTGTTCCAACATGAACTCAGGCGTCGAGATCCCCAGTTGACCCGGAGTTCCTTGCTGTGCGGTTTTCTGTGAGTCCGTCAGTCGCTCAGTTAGTCAGCAGCAGCAGTTGTAGTAGTAGTAGTAGTAGTAGTAGTAGCAGTAGCAGCAGTTGTAGTAGTAGTAATAGCAGCAGCAGCAGCAGCAGCAGTAGTAGCAGTAGTGGCAGCAACCTTCCCTTTTTTCCTTGTCAGGAATGGTGACGTTATCAAGGGAGGTCAACACTGTCGACCCTGCATCATGTTACAGCCTATTAACAAAACAAAACACACACACACACACACACACACACACACACACACACACACACACACACACGCACGCACGCACACACAAAAGCAACATATATAATGAGCACAGTTTAAACGGCAAGTATGTACGAGCATGTATGTATATCACAGACTGACACAAGTTTACAGGTGGGCCAACATTAAGTGAGAGCTGTAATGTCAATGTTTTTCTCTATTGCAGTGGGAAGTCAGTCACAGCTTAGTCTTTTGTGAAGGAATATGACTCTCAAACTAGGAGGCAAAATTGCACTGGTTCTTAGTGCTGCAGCCTTGGGGGCTAATTGACCTTTGGGAACCATCCCCAACGCCGACTGTCCTAAAAACCCTCTTGAACGAGAGAATGAGGATGTAACTTGGGCAAGACACTCTCAAGTTTAATCCAGTTCCAGCCCAGGTAGTTGGGACAGCATTTATCTCCTCTGCTGTTCTGATGGTCATAGTCGATCACGACTGACTGTCATACTTGAAAAACAGGCAGAAATGTAAACGTGGGCAACGTCAGAATAAAAAAACCCCAAAAAAACAACCACCTGCCTGTAGTATTTAAATGGTCCTTGTCACGATCAGAACAAAAGGCAATTAGTACTGATCAGGAGGCAACTGGCCTCTAAACTTTGACCTTTGGATATCAGCAGTTTTCATCTGAGTGTCTGTGTACATTATCCTGTTGTGTCCGTGTCTTTGTACGTCTGTCTGTCTGACTTTGTGTGTGTGTGTGTGTGTGTGTGTGTGT
>NC_134910.1:1400000-1405000 GCF_041734735.1 Babylonia areolata | reverse complement strand
CAAAATAAACAAACAAACAAAAACAACGACAACAATCACAAAACAAACAACTACGATAGTATAGCCTTCAACCTTTTCAAAGATTTGTAGATATAGACTGCAAGCCCACCAATGGTAGTTTCCTTTCTGGATAACAACAACAAGTTCAATCTAAAACCACACACACACACACACACACACACACACACACACACACTCAGAGAGAGAGAGAGAGAGAGATTCGGAATGGATTAATGTGCTTTGCCCACAGGCACATAATTATGGGTATCATACATATCTCTCGCTCACTCATGATCATACCCTGACCCCTATCCTCACGCCCCTCTCCTTCTCTCGTTCTCTCATCCCATTTTATACTCCACACACATTGTGCACACGTACAAGGCCCGTTACTAACATGCTCAATACAGAACTGTCCAACTGAAATATCAGCAAACTAAACTGACAATTCCAGGTAGGCAAAATCTGGGTCATTTTTTTTCAAATCACATTGCTTACGTATATTTTCCGTACCATAAACATATATCAGTTTCTCTCGCTACCTCTCCCCCCCTCCTCCCCCTCCACTCCCTCTCTCATTCCTTCTCCGACACTGCAGAGAGAGAGAGAGAGAGAGAGAGAGAGAGAGAACTCAGAACTCAAAACGTTTTTTATTCAAGGATTAAGATTTTGGGCATGGTCCATTCTTCCAACCTGTCCTTGCTAATTAATCTACACGTTGTGGCGGAGAGAGAGAGAGAGAGAGAGAGAGAGAGAGAGGGGTGGGGGGGGGGGGGGGGGTTGAGGGAGAGAGGGAGGGAGAGAGAGAGCGAACACAACAGAACATTATACAAACAATGGAGGTTTGGGCAGAGGAATGAGTTGGACGTAGTGGCAATATTTATATCCCTCATAAACACATCCTGTTTGCGGTATGAAAGATGAACCTCGACAATGTCCGGTTCTCTTTCTCATTGTCTGATTCCAGAAGCACGGGGAGGCTATATCAAAGTGAATTCTTGTAGAGTCCTTCAGAAATGTCTCTCTGTGCACTTCACACTCGAGCAGCACGTGATTGTCTATTTACCGAAATCAGAAACAAGACGACGTCAACGCTGTCATTTCAAACCAGTGTGAAGAGCACCCTGGGTTTCCCGTTGCCCTTAATAAAGACAGATATGACTGTGTCAACAATTGTAAAACTGTCACGATGTTGTGATTGTATCTGTTGTATCGGGAAGGAGTGGAGCAAAATGCAGACATGACTTTGTCTGCACTTGCCAAAGTCTCATGATGTGCTTATTGTATTGGTTATAAACAGGACAGACGTGGAAAAGGCAAACGTGACTGTCTTAACACTTGTAAAACTGTGACGTCGTTGTAGTCATTATTATTATTATTATTATTATTATTATTATTAGCATTTACGCCTAATCTTGAAAATAAGCTCTAGCCGTTTACATATTACAACACATATGAAAGTATCGAAAAGGAAGAAATTGACCGCAAGATACCAAACATTATCAAAACTTATACTCCCCCCCCCCACACACACACAATACACACAAGCACACACGCGCGCGCGCACACACACACACACACACACACACACACAAGTCATAGCACACAATCGTTTTTAGTACACAATCAAAAATACAACCAACAATTTCTGAAACTATCAAAACTCACTCACTCTCTAATAGTCATTTTAGTTTATACTGGAAAGGGATGAGCTGTTGAGAATTATTTAGGAGGGAAAAGGTGGGTCTTCAGACTGGATTTGAAAGATCGTAGCGAAAATGAGTGACGGAGAGGCTGAAGAAGTTGATTCCAAAGAAAGTTGGCTTCGAATGAAAAACTGCGTTGGCCATGCGTTTTGGTTCGAGCAGGGGGGATCCTAAGCATGTGGGTGTCAGAAGAAGAGCGGAGTTGGCATGAGGGTATGTAAGGATGAATGAGATCAGAAAGATACTGTGGACCAGAAGCCTCAATGGACTTGAAACAAAGAGAGACGACTTTGTAAATAATTCTTTCTTGTACTGGGAGCCAGTGTAAAGCAGGAAGGAGAGGAGAGACGTGATCAAATTTAGAGGAACGAGAGACAAGACGAGCAGCATAGTTCTGGACTTTCTGATGGCATGGATTATAACAGGAGAGGGGTGGAGAAGGCAGTTATGACTGTCTCAACACCTGTAAAACTATGACGTCGTTGTGGTGACTGCATCAGTCACGTCAGGAAAGAGTTGTGGTGACTGCATCAGTCACGTCAGGAAAGAGTTGTGGTGACTGCATGAGTCACGTCAGGAAAGAGTTGTGGTGACTGCATGAGTCACGTCAGGAAAGAGTTGTGGTGACTGCATGAGTCACGTCAGGAAAGAGTTGTGGTGACTGCATCAGTCACGTCAGGAAAGAGTTGTGGTGACTGCATCAGTCACGTCAGGAAAGAGTTGTGGTGACTGCATCAGTCACGTCAGGAAAGAGTTGTGGTGACTGCATCAGTCACGTCAGGAAAGAGTTGTGGTGACTGCACCAGTCACGTCAGGAAAGAGTTGTGGTGACTGCATGAGTCACGTCAGGAAAGAGTTGTGGTGACTGCACCAGTCACGTCAGGAAAGAGTTGTGGTGACTGCACCAGTCACGTCAGGAAAGAGTTGTGGTGACTGCACCAGTCACGTCAGGAAAGAGTTGTGGTGACTGCATGAGTCACGTCAGGAAAGAGTTGTGGTGACTGCATGAGTCACGTCAGGAAAGAGTTGTGGTGACTGCATCAGTCACGTCAGGAAACAGTTGTGGTGACTGCACCAGTCACGTCAGGAAAGAGTTGTGGTGACTGCACCAGTCACGTCAGGAAAGAGTTGTGGTGATTGCATGAGTCACGTCAGGAAAGAGTTGTGGTGACTGCATCAGTCACGTCAGGAAAGAGTTGTGGTGGAGAGGGAGGCGTGACTTGAGCGCAGGTGTGAAGGGGAGGGGTGGGGGTGGGGGTTAGCAGAAGAACTGGGAAGACGTACTTCTCCTTCCTGTTCTTTCAATGTACGCAGTTGAACACCCACCTCCTACCCTCTCTCAGTCCCTCCCTCCCCCCGTCTCCACCTCTCTCTCCATCTCAACCAGGAAGTATGCACAGCAGGTTGACACTCTAAGAGTGGTAATTCCCAAACAATCAGCCACCTTCGTGACAGGAACCGTGTATTACCACGAACCCCTCCCCCTCCTCTACAGCTCCCCCTCCCCCTTCCCCTCCTTTGTCACCTTCTTGTTGCCACCCCCCCCACCCTCCTCCCTTCCCTGTCCTGAATGTTGCTGGTTAAAAGACTGTCAAGTCCTTCAAACCTTCTTCCTTTGACTTTCAATATTTTCTTTCTTTCTTTCTTTCTTTTTCTTTTTTGTGTTTTGTCTCACGAACGTGTAAGGACAAAATTGGAAGGCTGGAATTTTTGGTGGGCTTTGTCATTGCTCTTGACAATTTTGGAATGGAAACTAAGTGTGTGTGTGTGTGTGTGTGTGTGTGTGTGTGTGTGAAGTGCACGTCATACGTTCGGTGTTGCTATCGGGAGCCAGATCCTGCGGAATGTGTGTTCCCAGTCTATTGTGAGGGCTAAAACCCTTCCTTTATTTTTGGCTTATTTATACTATTCTTTTGTTTCTCTTTCTCTTCCCCTCTCTCCTCTCTTTCTCTCTCTCCTCTCTCTCCTCTCTTTCTCTCTCCCCCTCTCTCCTCTCTTTCTCTCTCCCCTCTCTTTCTCTCTCCCCCTCTCTCCTCTCTTTCTCTCTCCCCCTCTCTCCTCTCTTTCTCTCTCCCCCTCTCTTTCTCTCTCCCCCTCTCTCCTCTCTTTCTCTCTCTCCCCTCTCTCTCCTCTCTTTCTCTCTCCCCCTCTCTCCTCTCTTTCTCTCTCCCCCCTCTCTCTTCTCTCCCCCTCTCTCATCTCTCCCCCTCTCTCTCCTCTCTCTTCTCTCCCCCTCTCTCTCTTCTCTTTCTCTCTCTCCTCTCCTCTCTTTCTCTCTCTCTCCCCTCTCTCTTCTCTCTCCCTCTCTCTTCTCTCTCTCCCCCCTCTCTCTTCTCTCTCTCCTCTCTTTCTCTCTCTCCCCCCCTCTCTCTCCCCCATCTCTCTTCTCTCTCCCCCCTCTCTCTTTTCTCCCCCTCTCTCTCCTCTCTCCCTCTCTCTTCTCACTCCCTTTCTCTTCTCTCTGCCCCCCCTCTCTCTCTGTCTCTGAATGTTAGCGGAAGTAGATCCCAAGTTCTCCATGTCAACGTCTCTCCCTGCTCCTGCCCCCCCCCCCCCCCCCGCCCCCTCCCCATCTCTCTCTCTCTCTCTCTCATTATCCTCCACCACCTCAGGTTTCTGTGTATTGTGCTCCAAGGCCCATGTTCACGCTCCACTTCTCACCCCCCATCCCCCACCCCCTCTCTCTCTTTCACTGACCCCCTCTCGCTCTGATTTTTATTACTTCTTCTTTTTTCTTTTTTTTGTGTGTGAAGGTATGGTGTAAAGAAGCTTTCAGCTTATCCAGTTTACCCTATATAAAACATTTGTCATTTGTCTAACTCTTCCTTTCTCTCTCTCCCTCTCTCTCCCTCTTTCTCCTTTCTCACTTTCTCCCTTCTCACTCTCTCTCTCTCCCCCTCTCTTTCCCTTTCCTCCTCCTACTCTCACTCTCTCCTCTCTCTCTCTTCCCCTCCCCCCCAGCTTTCCCCCTCTCTCTCCCTTTCTTCCCCTCTTTCTCCCTCCCCTATCTCCCCTACCATCTCTCTCCCTTTCTTCCCCTCTTTCTCCCTCCCCTATCTCCCCTACCATCTCTCTCCCTTTCTTCCCCTCTTTCTCCCTCCCCTATCTCCCCTACCATCTCTCTCCCTTTCTTCCCCTCTTTCTCCCTCCCCTATCTCCCCTTTCCTCTCTCTCCCTTTCTTCCCCTCTCGCTTCCCTCTTTGTCTCCTTTGTCCTTCGTCTCCTTCTTCAGAGTCAGTGGGCAGGTTTTCGTTTCATCCCCCCCACCCCCCACCCCCACCCACACAACCCCCA
>NC_134910.1:1390000-1395000 GCF_041734735.1 Babylonia areolata | reverse complement strand
AGAAAAGGTTCACTTTCTTTTCCAACGACCAAAAAAACAACAACAACATCAACAAAAACAAACACACCAAAGACAAAAGAAATCGCACTGAAGACACTTAACGCAGCCACGTATGTAGTCTCGTAAAAATGTTCGATGTGGCACCGTCTGTTAGAGCATTCAGGTGAGAGAGAAGGCCCCATTGTTGTATTCGTGTTTTCAGTGTATTGCAGTCCTGTTTGTTACAGCAGATTCTCAGTGAGAATTGGAGGCTGCTTTTCTCGCGGAGAGGGCGTTGCTGAAGTGCAGCGACACCCATATTTTTCCGGGAGTCTTAAAAAAAAAATGTCTGCAGGTATAATCGTTTCACTGTTTATCTAGATTTTTTTTCCACAGAATTTTGCCATGGACATGCCTTTTGTTGTCGAAGGTTCTTTATTTACGTACGCCAAGTGCGGGCTGGTAAGGGGACCTCGGTTTATGTCTCATGCGAATGACCAGCATCGGAGAACCTGTTAAGGTCTGGTGGAGGGGGTGGGGGTGGGGAGGGTGGGGGTAGAAATCCCGGTTAGTTTACAGCGCGCCACGGACCTGCAGGGAGAGATGCTGTGGACTCTGGCACTGCAACATAAATAAATGAATAAGAAAAACAAATGAATGAATAAATAAATAGATAAGTGGATAAATGAATAAATAAATAAGTGGATGAATGAATAAATAGATAAAAGAATGAATTAATATATGAATAGATAAATAAATGAATGAATAGATAGACGAAACAGATAAATGAATAAAGAAATAAACAAATAAATACATTGATAAACAAGAGAGGCAAGGCCTTCAAGACTCACTTGTGATACACTTTTTAAAAAATCCAAGCTTTTTATGTATTGAGTATAATTTCAAAATGTAATGTTTAAGATGAGAAAGATCAGTTTAAAGCAAATTCAGTCCCCTAGCATTAATTACAGAGTAATTTCCTTTTTTTACTAACTGCACCAAAACGTTTGCAAAATAAATAAAACTTCCATCCTTAGCAAAAGAAGTTCCTGTTTGAACAAAAAATGAAAATAATGACTGCTCTTGTTGTTGGGTCAGAATATCAGATCAAAGTGCCAAGTTTAGAGAATACAAAAAATATAAATATAACAGTAAATGCAGTTTGCATACAATTAGGTTTCATTTTTATAATTTTTTTGTGCCCATCCCTGAGGTGCAATATTGTTTTAAACAAGATGACTGGAAAGAACTGAATTTTTCCTATTTTTATGCCTAATTTGGTGTCAACTGACAAAGTATTTGCAGAGAAAATGTCAATGTTAAAGTTTACCACGGACACACAGACACACACACAGACAACCGAACACCGGGTTAAAACATAGACTCACTTTGTTTACACAAGTGAGTCAAATAATGAATGAATGGATGAACAGATAAAGGGCGCCTTCTTGGTAGGCCGTCGTCGTGTCCGCCTGTCACGTCTGTGTACTTCCCTGTCTTGTTTTGGCGTGGACTGGCTTGTGGCCTTGGAGTTCCCGTTTGGATCTGCATGGATGGCTGCAATGAAGGCAGGGACACTGCCCAGGCTCTTTGGGTATTGCTGCTGCTGCAGTCCTCCTCGTCTCGCGGGGCTCGGGTTTGCTGCTACTGCTACTGCTGCTGCTACGGTTGTAGCTGTTGTCAAAGATGTTTGCATGCCGTGCACTCCAATCAGTTCTACATTGTTTCTCGTGATTTTCATTACCCAGTCAGTATGACTGACTGTCTGCAGTCGAAGGGACGCTCAGGAAGACATTTAAACTTTTTTTTTCTGTCTGTCTCTGTCTCTGTCACACACACACACACACACACACACACACACACACACTACATATACAAACACACACACACACATACTTACATACACTCGCACATACATACATACATACATACATACATACATACATACACATAAATCCCCCTCGTTCCCATACATCCTCCCCAAACACACACACACACACACACACAAGCCCCGCCCTGCCACCCCCTTCCCCCACCACCCTTCCTCAACCCCCTCTCTCCACCCCCACGCCCCCACCCACACACACATTACACTTGCATGTCGTGACTAGCGATAAACGGGTGGCCGGAATGAGGAAGTTCCACGTCAGCAAATCAAATGCCGAGTCTGGAGTGAGTCTCCCAGCATTGGACGTCCCGTCCACTGAGGTGGAAAACGTCTTCGTCATGCGTTCCCTGTCTGTGGAGGTAACGTAACACCACCGCCCACCCTCCCACCCACCCCCCCACCCCTTCCTTCGCTACACACCCGCCCGTTCCTTCGCTACCAAGCCAGAGCTTTGTGGAACCCAGTTGTGAGTGTGGTGAAAACCATTTCCCACCCACTGATAAGCACATTGGTGACATCATGGTATCGGGTCCGCATAGGAAGCGAGAGAATGTGTGCGCACGAGCTCCAATCTCACACTTCTTTCTTTCTTTCTTTCTGTCTTACTGTCTTTATGTCTTTATCTAAGTACGTACGTACTTACGTATGTATGTATGTACGTACGTATGTATGTATGTATGTATTTTTCTTTCTTTCTTTCTTTCTTTCTTTCTTTCTTTCTGTCTTACTGTCTTCATGTTTTTATCTAACTTCGTACGTACGTATGTACTTATGTATGTATGTATGTATGTATGTATGTATGTATCTTTGTATGTATGTATGTATGTATGTATGTATGTATGTATGTATCCATCTATCTATCCATGTATTGATGTATCTGTGTATCTATCTATCTATGTATCTATTTATCTTTATTTCTTCCTGTCTTTCTTTCTTTATCTAACTATGTATGTATGTATGTATGAATGTATCCATCCATCTATCTATCTATTTTTCTTTCTTCCTTCCTTTCTTTCTTTCTTTCTTTATGTATGTATGTATGTATGTATGTATGTATGTATGTATGTATGTATCTGTCTATCTATCTTTCTTTCTTAGGGTGGTGGGGTGGTCGGCAAACACTTCAAGAGGAGATCACCTGTCACAGACTTCGTGACGACCCAAGCACTGTTATTGCCCAGTGTGGGGAAAACCAAGTTCTTTAATAGACTTGAGGACGTGTTTGCCGAGCTGATTACACTCCAGTCAACCCTATGGTTTCAGTTTTCTCAACAAAGCCCGTGGTTCGTTCTGAATCTGCTTTGATCGAATGTTCGCTTTCTGATTCCTTGTTGAGAGACTGCCGTGAATCTCTACAGTCTGGGTTCGTCCGGAAAAACAACAACATCATTCAGCTTAGGACTTAAAAACAACAACATCATTCAGCTTAGGACTTAAAAACAACAACATCATTCAGCTTAGGACTTAAAAACAACAACATCATTCAGCTTAGGACTTAAAAACAACACCATCATTCAGCTTAGGACTTAAAAACAACAACATCGTTCAGCTTAGGACTTAAAAACAACAACATCATTCAGCTTAGGACTTAAAAACAACAACATCATTCAGCTTAGGACTTAAAAACAACAACATCATTCAGCTTAGGACTTAAAAACAACAACATCATTCAGCTTAGGACTTTCCATGAGATCCGAGAACCAGGCTGGAGTCTCGTTAGATTGTGAGTCGTTAGATCGTGCACAGTTGTTAGCAAACAATGACTGTGTGGCTCACAAAAAGGTGGTGACCACATCTGATGGGCACACGAATTAAATGAATATCCTCCTCTTTCTCTTCGCTGTCTTGTCGGTAACGGTTTTTGTTTTTTTGTTGTTTTTTCTTTATTTTCATTTTTTGTAAAATATAACTTTTTGTTTTGATTTTGGACGTGTACGTTCATGAACTGAACCAAGCGATACGTAAAGCCCCACATAGATACGATGACACAGATACACATAATTGTTTAATTGTTGTCGTGTTGTGCACAGCAAGTCATTGCTAGTGCTGTTCAACCACTGACGACATTCTTCAAACAAATAAACTTGTATCCGCCTCCCCCCAAAAAAACAAACAAACAAAAAACCAACAACAGCCAGAGAGACAAACAGTGACACAAGTGGAGGTGCAGATGAAGTTTTCATATATCTGTTTACAACAGCTGCCATGACGATGTGTCAGACAAAGTGATTTATTTCTCACAACCGTTGTGTTGGTTTGACTGGGATAACTCCCTCAATTACAAAACCAACCAACCAAACAACAACAAAACAACAACAACAACAACAACAGCAACAACAAAACCAACCCCAGATAGCCTACAAAACAACAACAGAGCCAATTTACATCGAATTTATTTCGTAATAAAAAAAAAAATGAAGAAACCTCTCTCCCTCTCTCCCTTCCTCTCTCTCTCTCTCTCTCTCTCTCTCTCTCTCTCTCTCTCTATATATATATATATATATATATAAAGTCAAGAAATAGCTCTATAGCGCAAAAAAAAACCCCAAAAACAACAACAAAAAAACAAAAAAACAGAATACAATAAAATGAAATAAAAGTCTCACAGAGCATGTCGACATTGAACTTCCTTTGTACAAGGGCCGTAACTCACGCATTCGGCGGTATCTACATTCGGTGTGTAACCGTTCTTACCTCCCCGCTTGGACAGCCACAGTTCGTCTGAGGATGGGAGGGGTGGTGATGGGTAGGGGGTGGGTGGTTTTACCCACTGCGCTCACGCAGATTCCATGTTGACGTTCAGAAATTATTATTTGAGCGTGTTCTTTTAGCGGAATAACTCGACAGCAGCAATCGAAGTCATAACGCGGTTTAAATCATGTTATTTTGGTATATCTCGGGCATTTAGAAATTTTCTTTCAATTCCGAGGTAAAGGAGACGTTCCCATCGCCTCAAAAACACTGCAATATATGTCCGTTTTTATAGATCTGCAGAGATCTGTGATCGACAAGCTTTGTCTTTCCGCTCACTGAGAAACTGCCGACACCTTCCATTCAATTTCTTTTTTCTGTTCATTCTAGTTAATTCAGAATCCACTTTAAAACATTCATATGCAGGAAACACGTCGATGGT
>NC_134910.1:1382500-1385000 GCF_041734735.1 Babylonia areolata | reverse complement strand
GTGACATATTGACAATATGAAGTTTACGTTCACCACAGGTTCTCGTATTGACAGGATGAAATTTACGTTCACCACAGGTTCTTGTATTGACCAGGATGAAGTTTACGTTCACCACAGGTTCTTGTATACACAGGATGAAGTTTACGTTCACCACAGGTTCTTGTATTGACAGGATGAAGTTTACGTTCACCACAGGTTCTTGTATACACAGGATGAAGTTTACGTTCACCACAGGTTCTTGTATTGACAGGATGAAGTTTACGTTCACCATAGGTTCTTGTATTGACAGGATGAAGTTTACGTTCACCATAGGTTCTTGTATTGACAGGAAGTTTACGTTCACCACAGGTTCTTGTATTGACAGGATGAAGTTTACGTTCACCACAGGTTCATGTATTGACAATATGAAGTTTACGTTCACCATAGGTTCTTGTATTGACAATATGAAGTTTACGTTCACCACAGTTTCTTGTATTGACAGGATGAAGTTTACGTTCACCATAGGTTCTTGTATTGACAGGATGAAGTTTTACGTTCACCACAGGTTCATGTATTGACAGTATGAAGTTTACGTTCACCATAGGTTCTTGTATTGACCAGCATGAAGTTTACGTTCACCACAGGTTCTTGTATTGACCAGCATGAAGTTTACGTTCACCACAGGTTCTTGTATTGACCAGCATGAAGTTTACGTTCACCACAGGTTCTTGTATTGACCAAGATGAAGCTGACGTTCACCATAGGTTCTTGTATGACTGACAGCTGCTGTGCCTACAAGACCGTACGACAAGGGTACTGGGTTGTGACAAAGTGTACTGATACAGTATGATGTCCGTATGACTGACAGGTGCTGTGCCTACAAGACCGTACGGCAAGGGTACTGGGTTGTGACAGAGTGTATTGATACAGTATGATGTCCGTATGACTGACAGGTGCTGTGCCTACAAGACCATACGACAAGGGTACTGGGTTGTGACAATGTATTGATACAGTATGATGTCCGTATGACTGACAGGTGCTGTGCCTACAAGTGGGTACAACAAGGGTACTGGGTTACTGAACAGTTCTGCTGCCATGGGTGGAAACACAATGGAGATAAAAACTGTAACTTACGTGAGTCTGACTATCACTATGATATGATATGATTTGATATAGCATAATACTGTAAAGTATGATATATGATATAATATAATATAATATGATATAATTCATGTCACGTCATGTTGTTATGTCACGTAACAATCGTGCTGGTGTTGCTGCTGCTGATAATGACGATGACGACGATGATGATGATGATGATGATGACGACACTATCAACAGATACTGATGATGACGACGCTGCTGCTGTTGCAGATGATGATGATGATGATGATGATGATGATGATGATGATGATGATGATGATGATGATGATGACGACGCTGCTGCTGCTGCTGCTGCTGCTGTTGCAGATGATGATGATGATGATGATGATGACGATGACGATGATGGTGATGATGATGATGGTGATAATGATGGTGATGATGATGACGGCACTGACGACAGATACTTAATTACAAATAATGATGAGAACAATTATCTCTTGCACACATAACCAGCGGCTGCTGTGAATTGACAGATGGTGACTATCACACCTCATGACAAACCAAGGTGTGTGTGTGTCTTACCCCCTCCTTGTTCTCCCACCCCATTCAGCTGGAGAGCGGTGTGGGTTGTTGCACGGGAATCTCATGTGTCTCAGTTCAGGCTGTCACTGAACTGAGATCAACCTTTCCTCAGCTGCTCAGTCAGTGACAGGATTCTGGGCTTTTCTCCTTGACTGGCACAGGAGGCGGTCGTGTCTGCTTTGCGCTCTTCAGGGCTGGTTGCCCGGTTCTGCACTCGTGAGTGGGGATAGTTTTTTCCTCTGAGTGATCGGTGTTCTGTGTTCCATGTCTTTCAGCGTCTGGGTAGCAGTACCCTGCCTGGAAGTGCTTTCAGCGTTCCCACTTTCCGTGTCTTCCACTGACTTCTCTGTCCATCCACTGACTTCCCTTCCCTTCTACTGACCATCCACTGACTTCTCTACCCTTCCACTGACCATCCACTGACTTCCCTGTCCATCCACTGACTTCCCTACCCTTCCACTGACTTCCCTGTCCATCCCTGTCCATCCACTGACTTCCCTGTCCATCCCTGTCCATCCACTGACTTCCCTGTCCATCCACTGACTTCCCTACCCTTCCACTGACCATCCACTGACTTCCCTACCCTTCTACTGACTTCTCTACCCTTCCACTGACCATCCACTGACTTCCCTGCCCTTCCACTGACCATCCACTGTCTTCCCTACCCTTCCACTGACCATCCACTGACTTCCCTACCCTTCCACTGACCATCCACTGACTTCTCTACCCTTCTACTGACCATCCACTGTCTTCTCTACCCTTCCACTGACCATCCACTGACTTCTCTACCCTTCTACTGACCATCCACTGACTTCTCTACCCTTCCACTGACCAT
>NC_134910.1:1347500-1380000 GCF_041734735.1 Babylonia areolata | reverse complement strand
TTTCGTTGTCGACACACAAACGTGTATCCACCAGAGGTCGTATTCAAGACAAAATTCATTTTGCCTTCAGGCAAGTTATCTTTGACATGGTTTGGGACCCGTGGGTACAGTTTACCTTGAAGGATAAGTCATCTTCGTATTCAAGACACACACAGCAGTTCCTCAGACAGCTAACCCATTTCTTTCTTTTTTCTTTTCTTTTTTTTAAATCCCTACACTGGCATGCTCTTAGTTTCACTTCTCATTGCACCACAGCACCACAACTCAACATTGTTGAGAGAGTTCACAAAACACGTGATATCCGTAAAGCACGCCTGTTTTCCCTTAAAAAAAAATGCTGCAAAAGGATCCGCCATATTTACCTCTGCTTCGTGGGCAGTCACCCTTGGCAGGTTGTAAGGGTAAATTGCCTTCGGGTTTGTAGACACTCGGGTAGACTCGTGTGTTCATGAATACTGGATCTTGCTTACCCTCAGGCAGTTTGCCTTGCCTCAGGCAGATTACCCACAGGTACACATTTACCCTCAGGCACGATGATGTCTTGAATACGGCCCCAGGTCACCTGAAGCTCCTGGCATGTAAACAATGCAGACATTAATTAACAGGGAAGACAGGAGTTGTCCATTGTTATGAAACAGATGACGTGATGGGAGAGAGGAGGGAGAGAGAGGGGGAGGGAGCGAGAGGGGGGCGAGGCAGAGAGAGACAGAGACAATGACAAAGTTTTCAATGCCCATTCAGCGTTACAACGCCCTTCAGACAAGGGGGCAAGAAACAACAAGAAATACTTGTAAACACATCTCAAATAATTTCCATGGTCACTGCAGACACACACCACGCCTGATTTCAATCAAATGTGGATTCAGTCACACACGCTCACATTCGCTAAAGGTCGCGAGCGCTAAGTCACAACGGTCCCCATCCAACCCCACCCCTCCCCCCTGAGAGAGAGGGAGAGAGAGACAGAGAGGACAGACATCAGAAATATCAAACCCCAGACAGATGAAATAACTTGCCACACGTTTAAAATGCACACAGCAGAACAGCAGAACATTTGAGGGATTTTGCAGGGGATGGGTGGGGTGGGGGTTGCGCCAAAACGTGTTGACTGTTGGGTGTTCTTTGTCTTTGATAATAACAGAACAGTGTAAGGGAAGGTACTCTTCATTGGGGAAAAAGGTTCCCTTCGTCCCACAAGTGGCCTCGAAAGGACTGTCTGCTATTTCCTGTCACAAGCAAACATACACGTATGCAAACACGCACACACACACACACACACACACGCACACAGGCACACACAGATACACGTACTAAGCACATGCATGCACGTACGTGCTCACATACGTTTTACTCACTGCATGCTTACCACCCCCACCCCCCCACCCCAACCACACACATGCGCGCGCGCACACACATCACATCACCATGGACCGTGGATTAAAATAATCAAAAACACTCAGATCCAAACTTAACCATAATAAAAACACTTACTTTGAACATAGCCAACATAAACAGTCACACATTCAGCGACACACATCAAAGAGATATCTACAGAAATCAACCACATATCAACAACAAGGGAAAGGAACGTACATTAATGGAAACAAGAAACTGACATCACTGGAATCGATCAATGTTATATTTCTATTTGAGATTTTGTTTTAATTGTAAGGATTTAAAAGCAAGTTTGGAGAGAATTTCAGCCCCAGTCACAAGACACGTTCCTCATCAGCCCAGATTCAAATGAATTGGAGGGTGGGTGGAGGTAGGGAGGGTGGGTGGAGGGAGTGAGGGTAGAGGTAGGGAGGGTGCGTGGACGTAGGGCGGGAACGAGACGGGACTCTAGACCTGTGCGCAATAATGATGATAATGATAACCATAATGCACATATATATAGTGCCCTTTCTCACCAAGAGCTCAGGGCGCTTTACATGAAAGAAAAAGTTTACAAGTTACATAAATCATTCATGATCGCTCTTTCTCATAACGGCTGATATTAAAATGATAAAGAGGGCCGTTAGGGGGGAGAGGGTGGGGGTGGGGGAAGAGCGGGAACAGACGGGAACCTAGCCCTGTACTCAGTTCATGTTCCCTAACGGCTGATATTGAACTGGGAAAGAGGGCCGTTAACGGAGGTGAAGTGGATTAAGGGCGGGAACAGACGGGAACCTAGCCCTGTACTCAGTTCATGTTCCATAACGGCTGATATTGAACTGGGAAAGAGGGCCGTTAACGGAGGTGAAGTGGATTAAGGGCGGGAACAGACAGGAACCTAGCCCTGCTCAGTTCATGTTCCATAACGGCTGATATTGAACTGGGAAAGAGGGCCGTTAACGGAGGTGAAGTGGATTAAGGGCGGGAACAGACAGGAACCTAGCCCTGTAGTCAGTTCATGTTCCCTAACGGCTGATATTGAACTGGGAAAGAGGGCCGTTAACGGAGGTGAAGTGGATTAAGGGCGGGAACGGACGGGAACCTAGCCCTGTACTCAGTTCATGTTCCCTAACGGCTGATATTGAACTGGGAAAGAGGGCCGTTAACGGAGGTGAAGTGGATTAAGGGCGGGAACGGACGGGAACTTAGCCCTGACCGCCATGGCTGTGTGCCGACAGTTGATGATGACGCCAACACGGACCTGAGGATGACGGAGATGCAGGTGAGGCTGTCCTACTGGCCCCGCTACGCACAGCCCCCCATGGAGCTTCACTGGATCATGGCCGACTCCACGGACCTGGGTGACATGGATGTTATGTGGACCAACCGCAGGTCTGTGTGTTTCACTTTCACTTTCTCATGGAGGCGTCACTGCGTTCGCACAAATCCATATACGCTACACCACATCTGCTAGGCAGATGCCTGACCAGCAGCATATCCCAACGCGCTTACTTAGGTCTTGAGTGCATGCTTATATGTTTTGTGTACCTATCAGAGTGGATTTCTTTTTACATAATTTTGCCAGAGGACAACACTGTCGTTGCCATGGGTTCTTTTTCATTTCGCCAAGTGCGTGCTGCACACGGGACCTCGGTTTATCGTCTCATCCGGATGACCAGACGCTCAGTTTGATTTTCCTGTCAAACTTAGGAGAAAGAGCGAGAGCGGGATTCGAACCCACACCGTCATGGCTTTATGCCTTTCACTTCCAATATATCCACGGTTTAGGGGTAACTGTATAATCAGGTATTCAGCCACCCAGTTACACATGCTTACCTCCCTTGCAAATGGCGACTGCCTTGATGTATGTTCGAAGCAGTTTCTCGGCAAGTTTTGGCTCGATGTTGACGCGTTTGTTTTTGTTTTTTTTGGTTTTTGTTTTGTTTTGTTTTTAAAATTTTCTCTCTCTCTCTCTCTCTCTCTCTCTTTAAACATAAGTAAAGCGAAATGCTGTTGAGCGTGTCAGCATGCCTGCCAGAACGTACAGTATCGAAGAGGTGGCTAGAATTTTGTTTTTCTTCACAACGTCAACAATAGCAACTAGGAAAACGTGATGGAAACGAAAGTAATGCTGTTGTTGATCAACTGCAGTGATGTCTTTCGCCCTCTCCTTGCTCTGCCTCTCTGTCTACTTTCTTCAGCTTTCTCTTCACATGAATTATAAGCTTTGTTTTCGGTCCTTGTGAATTTGAGTTATGCATGCGTGTGAATGACTAGGGTGTATGCGCTTTGATTTGTCTCTGCACAAGATTCAGCGCTACATTAATACTTATTGTTATTATTATTATTGTTGTTATTATTAATATTATCAGTAGTTGTAGTTGCAGTAACAGCAGTATGATGTGACGCTTTGCTGTCATATCTCGCTATGTATGGTGGCACTATCTTGTCATGAGGTGCTGCTCCCATTGATCTTTTGATGGGTCTCTGTATCTCAGTGTATGGTGACACTTTCCTGTCATAAGCTGACCCCCTTGACGGGTCTCTGTATCTCGCTGTGTATGGTGACACCATCCTGTCATAAGGTGTCCGCACACTGTGATCAGTCCCTAACATATGTATGTATCTTTGCTTCCTCGTTTCTGTGTGATGGAAATGAACGTGTCCATGTGTGTGTGTGGCAGGGACTTTAACCGTCTGGAGACGACATCCACCAGCCAGTATTTCCCTCCTGAACTAACAGACCTGCCTCCCTATGTCTCTAAAGCCGAATTCGGTATTGTGGCCGGCAGCATTGAAGTTTGGCTGAAAAAACTGAATCCTGGAGGTCAGTTCTATAAATAGATTCTCCTCCTTCTTCTTAGTAGTAGTACTAGTAGTAGTAGTCAGTTAATATTAGTTTTAGTATCACCATGCTGTTGTTATAACAAGGAAAACATTGTTTTGTTTGCGCTCTTTTTAACAAGGGAAGAAACCGTGAGTGTTTCCTGATGGTGTTTTCATTACTGGGGGAAGGAACTTTATGCATGATTATTACGTTGCCGTTTTTTAAAGCGAGAGACGGAACTGGCTGCATATCCTGTTACTGTTTTCATAGCAAGGGAAGTAACTGCCTACATCCACTTGCCATTTTCCAGTTGCAAGGGAAGGACCTGTGAATCTCGTGTTACCCTGTTCCCACTTTTAGTGACAAGGGAGGGAATTGGTGTGTATATCTGGTTGTCAGTGCTGTTGCAAGGGGAGGCAGTGTGCATCTATGCTATTGCTGTTTTTCAGGTGTAGGTTATGACGCGACCTTCACATCCCTCAAGAAGAACATTTCATGCGATCAGTTTGTGGACAGCACCCACCCGGAAAGCAGTGTCTACAACTGCAGCATCGTGGATCCAAACTTTGACCGCTTCCTGGAGCATCGTGATGTGTGAGTAGTAGTAGTATGTTTCCAGTACTGGTTAGAATTGTTTACAGAACTCATGTCAGCCTTATGTTTCCTGTACTGGTTAGAATTGTTTGTTTACAGAACTCATGTCAGCCTTATGTTTCCTGTGCTGGTTAGAATTGTTTGTTTACAGAACTCATGTCAACCTTATGTTTCCTGTGCTGGTTAGAATTGTTTGTTCACAGAACTCATGTCAACTATGTTTCCTGTGCTGGTTAGAATTGTTTGTTTACAGAACTCATGTCAACTATGTTTCCTGTGCTGGTTAGAATTGTTTGTTCACAGAACTCATGTCAACTGTGTTTCCTGTGCTGGTTAGAATTGTTTGTTCACAGAATTCATGTCAAATTTGTTTCCTGTACTGGTTAGAATTGTTTGTTTACAGAACTCATGACAACTTTATGCCTCCTGTTCTGGTTAGAATTGTTTGTTTACAGAACTCATGTCAACCTTATGTTTCCTGTACTGGTTAGAATTGTTTGTTTACAGAACTCATAACAACTTTATGCCTCCTGTACTGGTTAGAATTGTTTGTTTACAGAACTCATGTCAACCTTTTGTTTCCTGTACTGGTTAGAATTGTTTGTTTACAGAACTCATGTCAACCTTTTGCTTCCTGTACTGGTTAGAATTGTTTGTTTGCAGAACTCATGTCAACTTTATGACTCCAGTGCTGGTTAGAATTGTTTGTTTACAGACTGAAGGTGACCTTCAAGTCCAAAGGGGGAGGCTACCGGAACGTGAAGAACACTGATACTGGTTACCCCCACCGCACTCAGCCCTATCTGCCCGTGAGCAGGGAAATATCTGTAGAGTTTCGCTTCGACTTCATCTTGCCCACGCACTGTGAAATCACCAGCACGTGCAGCGGCGGGGAGAAGATGCTGAGCGTGCCTGACCTCACGCGGGTAAGGGGTGAGAAGGGGGTGGGGGGTGGGGGGGGTTGGTGGGGGGCAAAGAAAATGTACTCTAGAAAACTCACAAGAAACGGTACTACACGAGCCAGAAGGCCCTCAGGATGACGTCAGATATGCAGTAACAGAACTGGTCACAAGTCCAGACCCAATGTCTTTTTTTCTCTCTCCAAAACGAAGGGACGAAGGGTTAACAGAGTCACCAAAGTTACACTTTACACGGTGAAGGCTTCAAGAATATGCGGGCAAAGAAAGATGTCTTAGTGAATGAATACACACTTTAAACTTTACAATACTAATTTGCAGAGAGAGACAGACAGAGAGAGAGAGAGAGAGAGGGAGAAGTGGGGGCGGGGGGAAGGGGGGGGGGCATGGGGGAGGTTGTCTAGAGACTTTGACAGTAACCAGGGTCCATTTTGATTTCTCTGAGGGAGAGATAATTTCCAATGCCTCATATAACCCGAGTTTCTTCCCCTGTGGATTCGCCAGACGCCTCGACAATGGCAGTGAACTATCACTCCACAGTGAAGGATCCGTGGACACGTCTACAGGCTAGGGGGTCTTCTCTGAGTCTGTGTGTGAAAATAAAATCCCAAATCCCCACCCAGCGACACGCCTTAGAACTGCTAATGAAGGGTGGTGTGATGAATAGAAATGATAAAACTGAAGACGCAAAGCACTCCCATTTTCTGGAACCTCCGTGTTGTTGCTGCCTCAACACCTGCACCGTGTCAGTGGCATCACTCCCTCGCCACTCTCCTCCCTCCCCCCCCCCCCCCCGCCCCTCCACCCTACACAGCCACTCCCAGGTTCCTCTGGCGCAGTCTCTGAACGGCATCCCGAATCAGAGTTGAGGGTGAAGAAGAAAAGAGGGAAGTTTGTATTTTACCTTTCTTCTTCATGATACAGCCCAGTTCAGTTCAGTTACTCAGGGGGGGCGTCACTGCGTGCGGACAAATCCATATACGCTACGCCACATCTGCTAAGCAGATGCCTGACCAGCGGCATAACACAGTCGTGCTTAATCAGGCGTTGTGTACGTGCATGTATAATTGTGTGCCTATCGAGTGGACTTCTATAAGATTTTGCCAGGGGACAGCACTCTTGTTGCCATGGGTTCTTTTTCAGTGCGCCAAGTGCGTGCTGCACGTGGGACCTCGGTTTATAGTCTCATCTGAATGACTAGACGCTCAGTTCGATTTTCCAGTCAAACGTGATAGAAAGGGCGAAAGCGGGATTCGAACCCACACCCTCACGGACCCTGTACTGGCAAAGAAATGTCTTAACCATTCTGCCACCTTCCACCTTACGAAACTGGATTTCAGATGTTGACGTGTCATGAACCATGTTGGTGATGATGATGATGGCGGTGAAGATGATGATAGTCGGGGTGCTGCTAAAGAACATGCAGCAGTGGCCCAGCGGTAATACGCCTGACTGGGAAGTGAGAGTCAAGGGTTCTAGTTCCGTGAGTGTACCGGGATTACTCCACCCTCCACCAACCGTGAGTGGTGCTCTGGGTGCTAGTCATTCGGAGAGACGGTAAACCGAGGTCCGGTGTGTAGCCTGCACGAAGTGCGCGGAAAAATCCTGGTCAGTGAAATAGCTGTCCCTTGTAGAATTCTGTGGGTGGGGGGGGGGGGGGGGGGGGGGGGGGGGGGGGGGGAATCCAATTTGATTGTGAAAGAAATACACTTGCAGGCCGAAACGAAACAGAAATGCAGGTGGCGCTGTATTGTGGCAACGCGCTCTCCCTGGGGAGTGCAGCCCGAATTTCACACAGAAGTTTCTGTCGTGACAAACATAATACAATGCATTATAATACTATGACGATGATGATGATGGTAAATGTTATGCTGACGACGACAAAAAAATGATGATTGTGGTGACGGTGATGATGATAACAATAATGATGAGGAGGAGAATGGTGATAGTGATGATGATGATAATGATGCCCCTTCTGCTGCTGCTACTACTTTTGATGATGATGATGATGGTTATGATAACAATGATTATAATATCAGGGTAGTTGTCCACACGCTCTCGTCGGGAACATTTGGTCGGGACTCCCTGGTTATTTTTAGCGAGAACGTCTCCATTGGCGGTTTTTCTTGGTCACGGAAATGCTAAAATTTCGAAGTGGAAATCGCTTTTTCGGACAAAAGGATTTTGAACCATTTCGATGAGTATTTTTGCAAGTTTACAAGTTATTTTTCGTTTTGTAATTACACCAGTTATTTGCTTTAAACTTGTATGTTTACTTTGAGCGCGTTTCTTGTCAAATATCTGCCATTCAAGTATTCGAACTGATAGATCTATTCATAATTCAACACAGAGCCTCATCTGGCTTCGACTTTGGAGAGACTTGACACACCGAATATCAGTTTGAAGCATCATTTTATCCACAGCACGCATACTTTTTCATATCTTTGTGAAACTGAATTGTTTTGGATCCTGTCGACGGGATCTATTATATATATATGTATTCCATTTCATGGCAAAGGTTCCAAGCCGATTACGTGAATGGTTTTCTGTCATTTGTTTACACCAGATCTCGAATGGAGGAATCTAAAAAGTATAAAAAAAAGATAAAATAAAAAAAAGATTTTCAAGTTATAAACTTACTGCGTTGATTTCTTTTAAAATGCTGCACATGTCTTGAGTTCTAAAGACCTTTTTGAAGACATAGTTTTTGTTGTTTGGTTCAGTCTGTGCAAAATGGAATGATGTGATCGAACTCTGCCAAAAAGTTGTCCAAAGAAAAGCAGTGCACACCCAGAAAAACTAGTGACGGTGGTGGGCTGCCCATGACGTCATATGACATTTTTTGTCACCCTGCAAGTGACGAAAGTTCCCAACGTGTGCACTATCTCCCACATAATGCTACTCTGCTGCTGCTGTTTCTGCAACTACTAATGCTGCTGCTGCTGCCGATGATGATGACAGTGATGATGATGATGATGGTGCTGGTGATGATGACGATAACAACAATAGAACAGACGATGTGTAGATCTGTGACGTGTTGTATGAAGCTGTGCGCCGCCTCTCTTCCCTGCAGTCCAACTCCATCACCATCACGTGGGACGGGTGGCAGGACGAAGACTCCAAGATGAACCGCTACGCCTGGGAGGTGTTCAGCATGAGCAAGGTCAATCAGGGACTGGAGATACCCCCCTCCCGGGTCCTGTCCCCTCTTACCAATCAAGAGGTGAGGGATGGTGGGCTTCCTGATGGTGGTGGTGGTGATGATGATGGTGGTGGTGGTGGTGGTGATGATGGTGGTGGTGGTGGTGGTGGTGGTGATGATGGTGGTGGTGGTGGTGATGGTAGTGGTGGTGGTGGTGATGATGGTGGTTGTGGTGATGGTGGTGGTGGTGGTGATGATGATGGTGGTGGTGATGAGATGATGATGGTGGTGGTGGTGGTGGTGATGATGGTGGTGGTGGTGGTGATGGTGGTGGTGATGATGATGATGATGATGGTGGTGGTGGTGATGGTGGTGGTGATGGTGGTGGTGGTGGTGGTGATGATGATGATGATGATGATGATGATGATGGTGGGGGTGGTGGTGGTGATGATGATGATGATGATGAGGGTGGTGGTGGTGGTGTCGGTGATGATGATGATGATGGTGGTGGTGGTGGTGGTGATGAGGGTGATGGTGGTGGTGATGATGAGGGCGATGGTGGTGGTGGTGGTGATGATGATGATGAGGGTGGTGGTGGTGGTGATGATGATGATGGTGATGGTGGTGGTGATAGTGAAGAAGGAGTAGAAGGAGAGAAAAAGTCCATGGTAACGTTGCAGGTGATGGCAGCAAACTACACACCTCAGTGACCATCTCCATGGTAACGTTGCAGGTAATGGCAGCAAACTACACACCTCAGTGACCATCTCCATGGTAACGTTGCAGGTGATGGCAGCAAACTACATACCTCAGTGACTATCTCCATGGTAGCGTTGCAGGTGATGGCAGCAAACTACACACCTCAGTGACTATCTCCATGGTAACGTTGCAGGTAATGGCGGCAAACTACACACCTCAGTGACCATCTCCATGGTAGCGTTGCAGGTGATGGCAGCAAACTACACACCTCAGTGACCATCTCCATGGTAACGTTGCAGGTAATGGCGGCAAACTACACACCTCAGCGACTATCTCCATGGTAACGTTGCAGGTGATGGCAGCAAACTACACACCTCAGCGACCATCTCCATGGTAACGTTGCAGGTGATGGCAGCAAACTACATACCTCAGTGACTATCTCCATGGTAACGTTGCAGGTGATGGCAGCAAACTACACGCCCCAGACGTACCGACTGCCGGCACCAGGGATGTACTCTGTCATCCTGGAAGCAGGTGACCTGGCCAACAACACCATCTACGTACGCCGATTGGTCCTCTACGACCCTGACCCCCGGGTGACCACTGACCCCGACCATGACCTCTTCGTGTCCACGGCCAGTGAGGCCGCCGGCTATAAATACCAGAGTGACTTCAACGGTGGTATCATTGTCACGTGGGACCGACACTTCCGCAACGCCTTCCACGAGGAGAACAATCTGTTAGGTGCTGATTGGTTGATTTTTGGCTTTATTGTTTACGTTCTTTTTCTTTTAAAAGCTTGTTCATTTCTCACCCATTTGATTCCTAGTTTGCTTCTTGATTCGTGTTGTAAAATCGCATTTTTCTTTGTCAGATGGGACACTGTAGGTTAACACTATACTTTACGTATTTCAAATATATTTTTTTCTTTCTCCTATTTCACAGATGGTTCCTCAGGAGTTTGCTAACATTTCTCGACTAACACTGCATATGTCATCCTTTCAGACTGGTAGATGCTAGAAATGTATTGTGAAAAGAAGCACAGAGGACAGCCTTATCACATAGACCCAAACCCAATTGACCTCTATAGCAGCAGCATCCTCATTCTCACTTATCACCAGCTATGGAAACATTATTGCGGATTCTGTCGCTCTACTTTCACTGCCCTTGTGACGACCTCGGCTGAATTTCTCTTCCATTTCCAGCAATGTGTGGTGTTCCTGTCAAAGTCTTTCGTGTCCACTGGTTCAAAAGTGGCTGCCTTTGTCAATTCGTGTCTCCACCGCTCGTGGCGGGAGGCGGGAGAGATGAAGCACTGAGAAGGCGCTGTAAAACAGTACATGAATTAAAGGTCAGGAAAAAACGATCAGTAACGTCACACTGTTGACAGGTCCAGACAATAGGAGTGACTGTTGCAGGTAACGTCAGACTGTGGACAGGTCCCGACAATAGGAGTGACTGTGTTGCAGGTAACGTCAGACTGTTGACAGGTCCAGACAGTAAGAGTGACTGTTGCAGGTAACGTCAGACTGTTGACAGGTCCAGACAATAGGAGTGACTGTTGCAGGTAACGTCAGACTGTTGACAGGTCCAGACAATAGGAGTGACTGTTGCAGGTAACGTCAGACTGTTGACAGGTCCAGACAATAGGAGTGACTGTTGCAGGTAACGTCAGACTGTTGACAGGTCCAGACAATAGAAGTGACTGTGTTGCAGGTAAGGACAGGTCCAGACAATAGAAGTGACTGTTGCAGGTAACGACAGGTCCAGATAATAGGAGTGACTGTTGCAGGTAACGACAGGTCCAGACAATAGAAGTGACTGTTGCAGGTAACGTCAGACTGTGGACAGGTCCAGACAATAGAAGTGACTGTGTTGCAGGTAACGACAGGTCCAGACAATAGGAGTGACTGTTGCAGGTAACGTCAGACTGTTGACAGGTCCAGACAATAGAAGTGACTGTGTTGCAGGTAACGACAGGTCCAGACAATAGAAGTGACTGTTGCAGGTAACGTCAGACTGTTGACAGGTCCAGACAATAGAAGTGACTGTGTTGCAGGTAACGACAGGTCCAGACAATAGAAGTGACTTGCAGGTAACGACAGGTCCAGACAATAGAAGTGACTGTTGCAGGTAACGACAGGTCCAGACAGTAGAAGTGACTGTGTTGCAGGTAATGACAGGTCCAGACAATAGAAGTGACTGTTGCAGGTAACGACAGGTCCAGACAATAGAAGTGACTGTTGCAGGTAACGACAGGTCCAGACAATAGGAGTGACTGTGTTGCAGGTAACGTCAGACTGTTGACAGGTCCAGACAATAGAAGTGACTGTTGCAGGTAACGACAGGTCCAGACAATAGAAGTGACTGTTGCAGGTAACGACAGGTCCAGACAATAGGAGTGACTGTGTTGCAGGTGACGTCAGACTGTTGACAGGTCCAGACAATAGGAGTGACTGTTGCAGGTAACGACAGGTCCAGACAGTAGAAGTGACTGTGTTGCAGGTAACGTCAGACTGTGGGCAGGTCCAGACAATAGAAGTGACTGTGTTGCAGGTAACGACAGGTCCAGACAATAGGAGTGACTGTTGCAGGTAACGTCAGACTGTTGACAGGTCCAGACAATAGAAGTGACTGTTGCAGGTAACGACAGGTCCAGACAATAGAAGTGACTGTTGCAGGTAACAACAGGTCCAGACAGTAGAAGTGACTGTGTTGCAGGTAACGACAGGTCCAGAAAATAGAAGTGACTGTGTTGCAGGTAACAACAGGTCCAGACAATAGAAGTGACTGTTGCAGGTAACGACAGGTCCAGACAGTAGAAGTGACTGTGTTGCAGGTAACGACAGGTCCAGACAGTAGAAGTGACTGTGTTGCAGGTAACGACAGGTCCAGACAGTAGAAGTGACTGTGTTGCAGGTAATGACAGGTCCAGACAGTAGAAGTGACTGTGTTGCAGGTAACGACAGGTCCAGACAGTAGAAGTGACTGTGTTGCAGGTAACGACAGGTCCAGACAGTAGAAGTGACTGTGTTGCTAGACAGTAGAAGTGACTGTGTTGCAGGTAACGACAGGTCCAGACAGTAGAAATGACTGTTGCAGGTAGTGTCCGACGTTACCCGCCAGAGCTGAGGGATGGCAACATAACGGTTGGAAACAAGACGGAGGGATTCCCACGATTTCGCAAAGACATCCCCCCTGGGACTGTGAGAGAGGACCACGAAGGGAAAATAACCGTGAACGCCATCCCCAACAAGCGAGGCATCGGTCTGTATCCCTTAGATTCTGGAAAATATTGAACCGATTTGACATTTGAATGCCTATCTCTGTCTGTCTCTCTCTGTCTTTATTTGTGTAAACATTCTTTTACGTTATGTATATTTCGAATAGTATCCATAGATAGATAGATGGATAGATATGTGTGCAAATTAATGTTTTGTGCATGTCTCATCCATTGAACTGGGCCTTTGGCCTAATCAGTAAACAATCCAGAGTCAGACCCAGAATCTGGGTGTGCTTCAGTCCCCACAATTTCATGACAAACCTGCAGCGGACACCCTGTTTGTGCAGCAACGTAAACTGATGTGAACGGTCATCACTGGCCTCCGTTGGTTAGGTTTAACTGACGGCAATGAACCCTTGTTGTCGGCTATACGTGGACAGCATCGTGCAGGGCTGAGCAGAACAGTCTGTGAATGACGGTTACTGTCGCTCAGGTCTGTGCGCGGTCAACAGCTGTGTTGGGGAGATGATAACATAGCAAGGTACTGAGAGCAAGGAGTAGATTTCCTGGTCCTCTTCATTAATGGGGAGATAATCAGAGAGCAAGGGGCCAAGAGCACGCAATAGGGGTCCCAGCCATGTTCATTAATGGGGGGATAATCAGGCAGTGAGAGCACGCAATAGGTTTGATGGTCCTCTTCATTAATGGGGAGATAATCACACAGTGAGAGCACGGAATAGGTTTGATGGTACTCTTCATTAATGGGGAGATAATCACACAGTGAGAGCACGGAATAGGTTTGATGGTACTCTTCATTAATGGGGAGATAATCACAAAGCAAAGGGACTTGGGCAAAAGTGGTAGTGCTGCGTGCAGTGAGCTTCGCTCTTCAGCACCACAAGGACAACCAGGGAGGTGTGAACCAGCCCCAGACACCCACAGGCACGTGGACCGACATGGGCCTCAACACGACCTTCATGGTGCCGGAGACCCCAAGTGATGGACTGACCGTGACCGTGTGGGTCAAGGCCACAGACGTGATGGACAGCGACCTGGTGGAGAGGACCCAGGTGACGTTTGACTCCACCCCGCCCAGTGTGGTGGGCGGCATCCAGTTCCTCATGAACCAGCACGTGCCTGGTGTCGACTTCAGTTCACAGTGAGTGTTGTTGTTGGTGGTGGTGTGTTGTTGTTGTTGTTGTTGGTGGTGGTGTGTGTGTGTGTGCGCGCACGCTTGATGTTGTTGTGTGTATGTTGAGTCTATCGTCAATACCACAGGTATTGTTTAACGCGCTCAGACAGGTTAACGCCACAAGTATCTGGATATAGTGGACTGCGAGTTCGTCAAATGCATTCTTGATGGTTCCTCATTGAGTTCATGCATTGGCAGCCTTGGTATCTGCTTAAGAGCATCATCGATGACAGTGTATTCAGTCAAATATAGCTGAAGGTTGTAAACCCCCATTGCTCCATCTGTGTTTTGCAATGAGTCAAGACTTTACCATTTTTACACTTGAGTTTTCTTTGCTGATGGACCTCTAGCGTTTTCGATTACTTCAAATATGGACCTTTAGTGGGTTAAAAAAAAAAACAACTTCAGATATGGACCTCTATTCCGTTTGATTACTTCAGATATGGACCTCTGGTGTTTTTTTTTTATTACTTCAGATATGGACCTCTGGTGCTTTTTTTTATTACTTCAGATATGGACCTCTGGTGTTTGTTTTTTTTATTACTTCAGATATGGACCTCTGGTGTTTGTTTTTTTTATTACTTCAGATATGGACCTCTGGTGTTTGTTTTTTTTATTACTTCAGATATGGACCTCTGGTGTTTGTTTTTTTTATTACTTCAGATATGGACCTCTGGTGTTTGTTTTTTTTATTACTTCAGATATGGACCTCTGGTGTTTGTTTTTTTTATTACTTCAGATATGGACCTCTGGTGTTTGTTTTTTTTATTACTTCAGATATGGACCTCTGGTGTTTGTTTTTTATTACTTCAGATATGAACCTCTGGTGCTTTTTTTTTTTTTTTATTACTTCAGATATGGACCTCTGGTGTTTGTTTTTTTATTACTTCAGATATGGACCTGTAGTGCTTTTTTTTTATTTTATTATTCCTTCAAATATTTCTCTAACTTTCCTCAAATTTTGCTTCGGTTCGACATGAGAGCAGAGTAGTTGCTTATAAAGTTCTGAGCAGTCGTTTGGGCTTTGGTTTTGTCTTTGGCGGCAGGCATACAAGGAAACGTGAAGACCGTCACCATCAGAAGGCGGCGGAAGTGGTTTGGACACGTCATGTGAAGAGAGCAAGGGTAGGTCACCAGAATGATGTCGCAAGAGAGGAAGGCCAAAGAACACCTGGCACAGAAGTCGAAGGAGAACTCTAGACTCTGCAGCACACCTTGGGTACCAAAACTGACAAGAGCGGCGGTTCTTCCTTGCTGACCTATACGTTCTGGACAGGTGCTGTTTGTGGCACACAAGGGCGGTTCTTCCTTGCTGACCTATACGTTCTGGACAGGTGCTGTTTGTGGCACACAAGGGCGGTTCTTTCTTGCTGACCTATACGTTCTGGACAGGTGCTGTTTGTGGCACACAAGGGCGGTTCTTCCTGTTTACGACAGCAGAGGCTGATTCCGGATGATCTTTTATTGGAGATTAACTGTGGTGTGCTGCTCAAGGCCATCTGGGCGTGACTTTTAACCTGTAGCTGATGTCCACTGTGTCTGTCAGTTGAATCAAATTCCTTATCCATTTAGTCGTCAGCCTCTGTCATTGTGATAGTTGTTATGGTGGTGGTGGTGGTGGTGATGATGATGCTGTTGATGATGACGGAGGTGGCTTCGTTAGTTCATGGTGGACATCTATAATTTCTATTCTGTATTCATCATCGGTATTATTATTAGTATTAGTATTAGTATTATTATATCATCATTATTATTGTTGGTTGTGGTGGTGGTGGTAATGGTGGTGGTGGTGGTAGTGCTAGTAGTAGTAGTAGTCGTTGTAGTAGCAATACCATCATCATCATTACCATCTTCATCAAGGCTATTGACAGTGAGGTGGTTGGGCAGGTTTACGGTGCAAACCAGCGACCACGTGTCTGGAATCGCCTACATCCTGTGGACCTTCACACGGCTCAGCAACAACAGCGTCATCTACCAGGAGAGGGTGGAGGGCGTCAGTGCTCCTGTGAGTGGCTTCCCCTGGCTAGTCTCCTCACATGACCTGTGTTTAGAATAGCAGCGTGTTGAAATGGAAGCATTCGCAATGTGTTTACATTTATTTTCCCGGCAGGTACAACCTTGACTTTAAGAGATAGGAAAAAACAAACAACCAACCAACAAAAAAAAAAAAACAAAAAAAAAAAACGGTGTCCATGGTGTAATTCTTGTATTGGTTCCGGATTTTCTTCTTTTCGTCGTCGTTCGTGGGTTGGAACTACCACGTTCACTCGTATATGCACGAGTGGGCTTTTACGTGTATGACCGTTCTTACCCCGCCACGTAGGCAGCCATACTCCGTTTTCGGGGTGGTTCTGGATGATTTTAGTGAGGTGGGATGAGAGGATTAATCAACGGTACCAGGACGACTGCAACAGAAGGAGCTGTTGGTGATAGGGGAAGGGAGGGTGGGGGGTGGGGTGGAGAGGGATGTGCGGGTGTGCGTTACTGGGATGACAACAGAAGGAGTTGATGGTGGGTGGGTGTGTAGTGGGGTGGGTGGTGTGGGGTGGGTGATGAGTGATGGTATGGGGACACCTAGAGAAGATTCGGGTAGGTGTGTGGTGAGGTGGGTGGGGTGGGGTGGGTGATGAGTGATGGTATGGGGACACCTAGAGAAGATCCGGGTAGGTGTGAGGTGGGTGGGGTGGGGTGGGTGATGAGTGATAGTATGGGGACACCTAGAGAAGATCCGGGTGGGTGTGTGGTGAGGTGGGTGGGGTGGGGTGGGTGATGACTGATAGTATGGGGCCACCTAGAGAAGATCCGGGTAGGTGTGAGGTGGGTGGGGTGGGGTGGGTGATGACTGATAGTATGGGGCCACCTAGAGAAGATCCGGGTAGGTGTGAGGTGGGTGGGGTGGGGTGGGTGATGACTGATAGTATGGGGCCACCTAGAGAAGATCCGGGTGGGTGTGAGGTGGGTGGGGTGGGGTGGGTGATGAGTGATAGTATGGGGACACCTAGAGAAGATCCGGGTGGGTGTGTGGTGAGGTGGGTGGGGTGGGATGAGGGGAAAATCAGTTGGAATGGGACAACAGGAGCCAGAGGGGGTGGGGTGTAAGGGGTGTGAGGTCTGAGCGTACTGAAACTGTGAAACGAAGCGAAACGTAACGAAATTGTACCTGACACAAGAAAGGGGGGACCACAGGGAGGGTGGGGTGGAGAGAACAGGGAGGGTGGGGTGGAGAGGGGGGAACAGGGAGGGTGGGGTGGAGAGATGGGGGGGGGGTGTTACGGGGGGTGGATAAATTGTGGGGAGGAGTGATCAGCAGGACTAGGACAACAACCAGGAGTGGGGGAAGGGTGAGGGGGGGGGGGGTGAGTGGGTGGGTGTGGTAATCAACAGTACCAGGACTACGGCAGAAGGTTCCGGGGTAGTGTGTGTGTGTAGAAGGTGGTTGGTGGTAGTGGTGAGGGTGGTGGTAGTGGTGAGTGGGTCGGGGTGGTGATCAAGAGGAGGGGGGGTGGTGGTGAGGGGTGGTGGGGGTGGTCAACAGGAGGGGTAGTGAGGGGTGGTGGGGGTGGTGAGGGGGTTGGGATGGTGAGCAACAGTACCAGGACTACAGCAGAGGGTGCTGGGGGTGTGAGGGAGGGGTGTTGGGCAGGGGGTGGTGGGGTGGTGAGGTACGAATAGTTGTTGGGACTTCAACAGAGAGAGCACAGGGAAAGACGGGGGAGGGTCGGGGTGACTTGGGACTGCAACAGAAGAAGCCAGAGAGACAGAGACAGAGAAAGGGAGAGAGAGAGTGTGTGTGTGTGTCTTGTGAATGTGTGTGTTTGTGCCTGTGTCTGTGTGTGTTCTCTCTCTCTCTCTCTCTCTGTCTGTTTGTTTGTGTCTGTGTGTATGCGTCTTGCTTATGTCATGTGCTTTTCTTTCTTTTTTTTTTCTCTCTCTCTCCCTCTCTCTCTCCCTCTCTCACTCTCAATTTTCAATAAACGAGCTTAATCGAGAGAAAACCCAGGAAAACGAAGGGGTGGGTGTTTTGCAGTTCGGCTGTGACTTCACGGAGTGCAGCTGCACCAAGTCCCGGGAGTGCTTCAGCTACACCCAGACGTTCTCGGTCAGCAACTGTCGGATGATGGTGGAGAAGGAGAACCTGGCCACTGAGGTCATCAACGTCACTGCTGACATCACCAACATGGCCGGCCTCGTCACTCACGTCAGCATGACGGTGGGTGGTCGTTCAGGGAGGGGGGGTGGGGGTGGGGTGGGGTGAGGAGATGATGATGGTGGATGTGGTGGTGGTGGTGGTGCCAAAGGGTGGTGTTTGTTCTGTGATGGTGGTGGTGGTGGTGGTGGGGTGTGTTTGTGTGTGTGTGTGTGTGTGTGCTTGTGTGTGTGTGTGTTTATGTTTGTGTTTGAGTGTGTGTTGTGTGTGTGTGAGTTTGTGTGTGTGTGTGTGTGTGTGTGTGTGTGTGTGTGTGTGTGTGTGTGTGTGGTTCCACTGTCCATTCCAATGTCCAGCAGTGTCCTTCAGTCCTATCTCTCACTGTCACGTGCTGTTTTCAGAAAGACAATCTGACCAAACTGAACGGGACGGAGGCCTGTGAGTATCGTAGATCGTTGTTGTCAGTCTGACGGCAGTAGGCCTGCATGTTATATACTCTGTTTTCTTTCTGATATAACTCACGGTTTGTGCCTTGAAAACAAAGATGTAGGTATCATTCATTATCCCCTTGAATAAAAAAAAAAGTAGATGAATAAATAAACACCTAACATTTAACAACTACAACAGCTTTCCTGTCATGACTTCGCAGCGAACCTTCAGCAATATGAAATACTATACTATATACTGAAAATTATAGGAGCAAAAAGCAGAGCCTTCGTGGCTGGCGCGTGATTCCTGCTGAACAACAACAAACGGAAAACTCCGAGGTGGATGGACAGACAGGGACACTATGATTTGAGGCTGGTCAATGTCGTTGCTCACACTCGGAAATGAGTGTTGGTCGAACCGAAAGTTGCATGCTAGAAACGGAACAACCATGTCAAAGCAGCCCACATCAGCATGCATTTGAATGTTTTTACCATCATGTGTATATATGTGTGATAGACAGTCGTGTCCGACTATGACCATCAGAACAGCAGAGGAGGTAACTGCTGTCCCGAATATCTGGGCTAGAGTTTGATTGTGATGGAGAGTTTCTTGCCCAAGTTACATCCCCACCCTCTCGGTCAAGAGGGTTTTAGGACAGTCAGTGTTAGGATGGTCCCTAAAGGTCAACTAGCCCCCAAGGCTGCAGCACTAAGAGCCAGTGCAGTCTTGCCTCCTAGTTTGAGAGTCATAGTCCTGCACAGAAGACCAAGCTGTAACTGACTTTCCACTGCAGTGGAGAAACCACTGATCATACAGCTCTCACTTTGCTGTTGGCCCAGCTGTCAGCTTGTGTCGATCTGTGACCATCATGTACATCCCTGTCAAGGCCCCAAACCTTCCCTGTCTTATGATCTGTGACCATCATGTACATCCCTGTCAAGGCCCCAAACCTTCCCTGTCTTATGATCTGTGACCATCATGTACATCCCTGTCAAGGCCCCAAACCTTTCCTGTCTTATGATCTGTGACCATCATGTACATCCCTGTCAAGGCCCCAAACCTTTCCTGTCTTATGATCTGTGACCATCATGTACATCCCTGTCAAGGCCCCAAACCTTTCCTGTCTTAACGTGACTCTCAGACTTCGATGGACAGAAACAGTATCGCAAAAGACACGTCTTCGGGCGTCCTGTACAGTATGGTCACTCCGGACAAGACAAGTCCTTTCCATCAGCAATGTTTGACACATCGGACACGTTTCAAACGTTGCACACATTTCGATCACGATGTCTTCTCTGTGTCGAGTGAGGATGAGCCGAGGTGTGCAAGTTACTACAGTCACCGACTGTAATGTCCAGGCTTGCTGGAACCTTTCTCAACACTATCTACAAACGGAAAAAAAAAGAAAAGAAAAGAAAAAAGAAAAGAAAAAAAAAGAAATGTTAACTCATTGCTGGAATCTGTGAAAATAAACGATTCGAATCTATCTCTCAAAATGAGAGTGCTTCGAACAGAAACTGACGTTTCCAATCCCACATACACCGGTTGTTGTTTTTTAACTGTCGAAGCCAGCTAGACAGAATGCAGGATCTGTTGATTTTGATGCTTGTTTGGGGACGTCAAGCAGCGCGTGCGCATGTGTGTTCATGTGTGTGTGCGTGTGCGCGTGTGTGCATGCGTGCGTGTGTACATGTGCACAGTGCTTGCACGCATACGTAACAATATGCCCTGTCTTAAGAACCCGACAAAGACTATCTCCATAATTAACCCCCCTCCTCCCCCCTCCAGACTTCCCCCCACAGAACATCACGGTGACGGAAATCACCAAGGACAGCGTGACCTTGACCTGGTCCTACCCGCCATCTTGCTTCCCTCGCACGGCCGTGTGGGTGATCGTCAACGGCGAGAGACGGCCGGTGCACAAGGACGCCACGAAGTTCTCCGTCACGGGGCTGGAGCCTGGCACGAGCTACACCATCTCCATGGTTACCGACTTCACGGGGGACGTGCGGAGTGACAAGGCTTCCGTACAGTTCTTCACAGGTGAGGGTGGTGGTGGTGATGGTGAGGGTGGTGGTGAGGGTGGTGGTGGTGGTGAGGGTGGTGATGATGGTTGTGGTGGTGGTAGTAGTGGTGATGATGGTGGTGGTGGTGGTGAGGGTGGTGGTGGTAGTAGTGGTGATGATGGTGAGGGTGGTGGTAGTAGTGGTAATGATGGTGGTGGTTAGGGTGATGATGGTGGTGGTAGAAGTGGTGGTGAGGGTGGTGGTGGTGAGGGTGGTGGTGATGGTGGTGGTGAGGGTGGTGATGATGGTTGTGGTGGTGGTAGTAGTGGTGGTGATGGTGGTGGTGGTGAGGGTGGTGAGGGTGGTAGTAGGGGTGATGATGGTGAGGGTGGTAGTAGTGATGATGGTGGTGGTGGTGAGGGTGGTGGTGGTGGTGATGGTGGTGGTGGTGGTAGTAGCGATGGTGATGGTGGTGGTGGTGAGGGTGGTGAGGATGATGGTGATGGTGGTAGTAGTGATGGTGGTGGTGGTAGTAGGGGTGGTGATGGTGATGGTGGTGGGGATGATGGTGGCGGTGTCTATCTATCTGTCTATCTATCTATCTATCTATCTGTCTGTCTGTGTGTGTGTCCTTTCAGAGGAGGACCCCTTCCCAGTCGGAGCCATCATTGGCATTGTCATCGGTGAGTGCTGTGTGTCTGATGCACGTTTTTTGTCAGTGAATCAAACAGACACACAGACAGACAGTGGGGGAGAGAGAGGTGAGGTGGGGGCGGCAGGCAGATAGATCAGTTCAGTTCAGTTACTCAAGGAGGCGTCACTGCGCTCGGACAAATCCATATACGCTGCACCACATCTGCTGAGCAGAGATGCCTGACCAGCGGCGTGACCCAACGTGCTCAGTTAGGCCTTGAGAATGGCCTCGGGCAGATAGAAAGACAGTAAGAGACAGACTAGCAAAGAGAGATACAGGAGAGAGAGAGAGAGGGGTGGGGGGTGTCAGAGAGACAGACAGACAGACAGACAGACAGAAAGATAATTCACACTCAGCGTGCAGCACGTATGATAGCCAAGAACGGACACGTTGGGGAATGGGAGAGGAAGGGGTGGGAAGGGGTTAAAGGGACAGAACAAGGATGGAGGACGGAGACCAGAGCATCTCACGGTATTTGAACCGTACAGCATCCCACACAGCACACAGCGCGTAACAAACACACAGAGAGAGAGAGAGAGAGAGAGAGAGACAGACAGACACACACACACACACACACACACACACACACACACACACACACACACACCAATAAATGAATAAACCAGCCAGTGTGCAAACAAACAAAGCAGAAACCACCTGCCAAGAGCCGGAGTCCCCCACAATACCAAAGACATGCAGGCGGCAGCAGGTGAAATGAGAAATGTGGTGTTGACTCTCTCCATGGACACCAGTCCTGTCTTCACACTGAGAAATGTGGTGTTGACTCTCTCCATGGACACCAGTCCTGTCTTCACACTGAGAAATGTGGTGTTGACTCTCTCCATGGACACCAGTCCTGTCTTCACACTGAGAAATGTGGTGTTGACTCTCTCCATGGACACCAGTCCTGTCTTCACACTGAGAAATGTGGTGTTGAGGAATCCAATACGATGCAGTATATTACAGTACAGTACAATGCAGGCGTGAAGCAGGCGAGAAAGGGTCAAAGATAAAAACAACAAAAAACCCAACCAACAACAACAAGAAACAAACCCAGTCCACGTTGTTAATATGTCCAACACGGAACTTTGACACGAGAGTGATCTGTACCGAAATACCTTCTGTGCTGGTGACATGTCCTGGTATGTTGACTGAGAGCAGGCACCGCCCATCATTATCAAAGGGACTTAAGTGCGTGCAGAGACTTCTGTCGTGAGTGGTCACGTGAATTAACTGCGTGCAGAGACTTTTGTCGTGAGTGGTCACGTGACTTAACTGCGTGCAGAGACTTCTGTCGTGAGTGGTCACGTGACTTAACTGCGTGCAGAGACTTCTGTCGTGAGTGGTCACGTGACTTAACTGCGTGGTCACGTGACTTAACTGCGTGCAGAGACTTCTGTCATGAGTGGTCACGTGGTTTAACTGCGTGCAGAGACTTGTGTCGTGAGTGGCCTCTTGGCGACACGGTACTGATGATTGTCTGGGGGCTGGGCTGTCACAGGATGAGTGAGGGTGTGGCTGTGTGTGGGGCACTGAAACAACAGGGAAGAGGGTACACAGTGTGTGTGTGTGTGTGGAGGGTGGTGCTGGTGTCTGTCTGTCCACGTGATGACCACGTGCTCCTCTGTCTGTCCTGTCCAGCCTTTCTCATCATCGCCCTGATCGTCATCATCATCGTCATCTTCGTGCTGTGGCGACGAGGCAAGGTGTTTCAGAAGGAGGGCACGCCAGTCAACCGACAGCTGCACCGGATGTCACGTGCTATTGACAACGTGCGGAAAACAGTTCGTGGCCACAGATCTGATGCTGCTTTTCAGGTCAGTGTGTGTGTGTGTGTGTGTGTGTGTGTTCGACAAGGATAAAGGCTATGGCCAGTCAATCATTTAAATCCTCTCCATTTCTCTGCCCCCCACCACCATCCCCCACTCCACCCACCCAACCCTCTCTCTACCAACCTGCCCTGTCTACTGCCTTGTGGTGGTTACAGAATAATCCGAGATGAACATACAGCTTGGTAGATACTGGCAAATTGTCCAGTTGTAAGTGACTGTTGTGCAACGAAAGGGCAAATGGCGCAAGGCACACTGAATGTAACAATAATCAGGAAAACCATGAGACGAACACACCCATGAGACGAACACACCATTAACAACTCAAAACTACATGCATTTCTTAAGAAACTACTTTTTTAACCGCTACTGACGTCAAGTGACTGGAGACCCAAACATTAATGCCTCAGTTCACCCTTCTCTCTTACCATCCACATCTCTGTCTGTGACTGTGTCTGTGTCTCTCTCTCTCTCACTCTCTCTCTCTTTCTCTGCGCTCTCCCTCTCTCCCCCTCTCTCTCCCTCTCTCTCCCTCTCTCTCCCTCTCCCTCTCTCTCTATTGTTATTGTTGTCACAAGGACAGATTGGAAGACTGGGCGATGCCTAAAATCTTTATCCTTGAGGAATAAAGTTTTTGAATCTTGAATCTTGAATCTCTCTCCCTCTCTCTCCCCCCTCTCTCTCCCTCTCCCTCTCTCCTCTTACTCTCTCCCCCTCTCTCTACCCCCCTCTCTCTCCCCCCACCCTCTCTCCCTCCCTCCCTCCCTCACCCTGATCACTGTCTGTGAGGACAGAACCATGCGTACCGTGCTGACGGAGACCAGGAGGACATCTACCTGTACGCACCCAGCACGTTCAGCCAGCCCCACCCCTGGCACCTGCAGCCCAGCGCCATCACTCTGTTGGACCACGTGGGGGAGGGCCGCTTCGCTACCATCTACAAGGCCACCTGGACCCACGGCAACAAACAGGACACTGTCGCCGCCAAGATGCTCAAAGGTAAGAGGGGTGGGGGGTGGGGGTGGGGGGTGGGGGGCTTTGGGGAAGATGTGGGTGGAGGGGGAAGTGGGGGTGGTGGTGGAGCGCGGTGAGAGAGAGGGGAGTGGGCAGAGGGAGGAGTATATCGTGTGTGGGAGTGGGCAAGTGGACAGGATGGAGGGATGGGAGGGTGATGGTGACTGGTGATGGTGACTGTGGTGATAATGACTGTGGTGATAATGACTGTGGTGATAATGTCTGTGGTGATGGTGACTGTGGTGATAATGACTGTGGTGATGGTGACTGTGGTGATAATATCTGTGGTGATAATGTCCGTGGTGATAATGTCTGTGGTGATGTCTGTGGTGATAATGACTGTGGTGATAATGACTGTGGTGATAATGACTGTGGTGATGGTGTGGTGATAATGTCTGTGGTGATGGTGACTGTGGTGATAATGTCTGTGGTGATAATGACTGTGGTGATGGTGTGGTGATAATGTCTGTGGTGATGATGTCTGTGGTGATAATGTCTGTGGTGATAATGACTGTGGTGATAATGACTGTGGTGATAATGACTGTGGTGATGGTGACTGTGGTGACAATGTCTGTGGTGATGGTGACTGATGATAATGTCTGTGGTGATGGTGACTGATGACAGTGTCTGTGGTGATGGTGACTGTGGTGACAATGTCTGTGGTGATGGTGACTGATGACAATGTCTGTGGTGATGGTGACTGTGGTGATGGTGACTGTGGTGATAATGTCTGTGGTGATAATGTCTGTGGTGATAATGTCTGTGGTGATGGTGACTGAGGTGATAATGTCTGTGGTGATGGTGACTGTGGTGATGGTGACTGTGGTGATAATGTCTGTGGTGATGGTGACTGTGGTGATAATGTCTGTGGTGATAATGTCTGTGGTGATGGTGACTGTGGTGATGGTGACAGCGGGGTTCACGCAGGAGGACGTGGAGAAGATGAGGGCCAAGATCGACTTCATGGTGACCAAGCTGGACAAACACCCCAACGTCATCCAGTTCCTGGGGGCTGTCCTCAGCAACGACGACTGTGAGTGCCTTCTTCTTCTTCTTCTTCTCTGTCTTTGTCTTCTTCTTCATCTTTTCTGTCTTCTTCTTGTTTACCTGTTTCTGCTTGTTCACTCTGTGAAGGGGGAGGTTACTGACCGTGCACGGTTTCTGTCCGGGGGTCAGTTTGTGAAGGGGGATGGTGTTCACCGTGCAGTGTTTCTTCTTCTTCTTCTTCTTCTTCTTCTTCTTCTTCTTATTTTTCTCCTGCTCCTCCTCGTCCTTCTTCTTCTTCTTCTTCTTCTTCTTATTTTTCTCCTCCTCCTCCTCGTCCTTCTTCTTCTTCTTCTTCTTCCTATTCTTATTCTTCTTCGTCTTCTTCTTCTTCTTCTATTTTTGCTTTCCTTCTCATTATTATTATTGTTGTTGTTGTTATCATCGTTGTTGTTGTTGTTGTTCTTGTGGACTGACTGAGCGCGTTGGGTTACGCTGCTGGTCAGGCATCTGCTTGGCAGATGTGGTGTAGCGTATATGGATTTGACCGAACGCAGTGACGCCTCCTTGAGCTACTGATACTGATACTGTTGTTGTCATTTCACGTTCAACATATCGTCACACTGTTCTGTATACCTCACTTCACGTTCAGTAGTCATACTGTTGTATCATCTCCACCTCGCCACACATTCAGTGCACCTTAATCTTGTCCTCAATACCTCTCTTCTCACACAGTTTGACCATGCACTGTTTCTGTCTGGGGGTCAGTGTGTGAAGGGGGAGGTGTGTTTTGCAGGGGGCCCGGTGCTGGTGATGGAGTACTATTTCTGTCCGTGGGTCAGTGTGTGAAGGGGGAGGTGTGTTTTGCAGGGGGCCCGGTGCTGGTGATGGAGTACTGTGAGATGGGTCAGATGGACAGGTGGCTGGTGCAGAACAGGGGAACCATGTCGGAGCAGGTGATGGAGAACCTCCTCCGCTTTGGCCATGGCGTCGCCAGAGGCATGGAGTACATCGCTTCCAAGGGGGTACTGACACTGCACAGAGGAAACACAAATGAAACAAACAAAAAACAAACAAAACGAAAAAATACAGCAACGGGAGATGCTGATGTGTTTGCACTGGACACTTTGATACGACATAACATCAACTGCGCTGCGGTGCACTGCACTACATTAGACTACACTAGACTACACTGAACTGTACTGCACTGCACTGCACTGTACTGAAATGGACTGTACTGTACTACACTGCACTACACTGCACTGCACTACACTACACTACACAACACTGCACGCTGGGCCTTTGCGTTAAATTTCCAGAGTTCCTGACTATACTACACAACACTACACTACACTACAGGCTGGAGGCCTTTGCATTAGAATGCCCTGGTGCACTAATCACTCACATGCCCATAATGACAGGACGGCCATGTCACATGCCCATAATGACAGGACGGACATGTCACATGCCCAAAATGACAGGACGGACATCACTCACATGCCCATAATGACAGAACGGACATGTCACACACCAGCCACGTGCCCATAATGACAGGACGGCCATGTCACATGCCCATAATGACAGGACGGACATGTCACATGCCCAAAATGACAGGACGGACATCACTCACATGCCCATAATGACAGAACGGCCATGTCACATGCCCATAATGACAGGACGGACATGTCACAGATCACCCACATGCCCATAATGACAGGACGGCCATGTCACATGCCCATAATGACAGAACGGACATGTCACACATCACCCACATGCCCATAATGACAGAACGGACATGTCACATGCCCATAATGACAGAACGGACATGTCACATGCCCATAATGACAGGACGGACATCACCCACATGCCCATAATGACAGGACGGCCATGTCACACATCATCCACATGCCCATAATGACAGGACGGACATGTCACACATCACCCACATGCCCATAATGACAGGACGGACATGTCACACACCACCCACATGCCCATAATGACAGGACGGACATGTCACACACCACCCACATGCCCATAATGACAGGACGGACATGTCACACACCACCCACATGCCCATAATGACAGGACGGACATGTCACACATCACCCACATGCCCATAATGACAGGACGGACATGTCACACATCACCCACATGCCCATAATGATAGGACGGACATGTCACAGATCACCCACATGCCCATAATGATAGGACGGACATCACCCACATGCCCATAATGACAGGACGGACATGTCACACACCACCCACATGCCCATAATGATAGAATGGACATGTCACAGATCACCCACATGCCCATAATGATAGGACGGACATGTCACACATCACCCACATGCCCATAATGACAGGACGGACATGTCACACATCACCCACATGCCCATAATGATAGGACGGACATGTCACAGATCACCCACATGCCCATAATGATAGGACGGACATCACCCACATGCCCATAATGACAGGACGGACATGTCACACATCACCCACATGCCCATAATGACAGGACGGACATGTCACAGATCACCCACATGCCCATAATGACAGGACGGACATGTCACAGATCACCCACATGCCCATAATGACAGGACGGACATGTCACAGATCACCCACAAGCGGCTGGCTGCCCGGAACGTCCTTCTGAGCTTCCTGCTGGAACCCAAGGTGGCTGGCTTCGGACCTCAACAGAAAGAAGGGGAGGAGGAGAAAGCGGTATGTGTGTGTGTGTGTGTGTGTGTGTGTGTGCGTGTGTGTGCGTGTGCGCGTGTTAGTTTCCTTCTCTTGTTTAACGTCTGTGCACAATGTGATTTCAGACGAAAATCCCTCCCCTCCCCCATCCCACCCCTGCCTCATGTTATCGCTGTGTTACCTGTCCCTCTCTCCCCTACTTGCATAGAAAAAGAGAAAAGAAGAAATTATGAACTAAATACGAGTAAATCAAACTAATAGTCAGACAGTAACATTCCAACAGAGAACCAATGGGGGTCCCTATTTCAGATTATTGTTGATTGTCATATGATAGTTGATTGTGTGTGTGTGTGTGTGTGTGTGTGTGTGTGTGTGAGGGAGTGCGCGTGTTAGATGTCCAGTTTAACGTCTATTCACTACAGGTGTTATTGGACGGAAAGAAAAGAAGCAGTGGATGAAAGGAGGAATTTTTGTTTAATGTCCCGTCACACATACCGGTGATTGAAGACATTTTGTTAAAGTATTTATGAATACATCTGAGTATTATCGGTCAGAAGGGGTGGGAGATGTGGATGAATGGAGGGCTGGGGGAAACTGGGCAAATGAAGGTAAAAATATGGGTGAAATTTGGAGAAAAACCCTCTAAATACAGTTACTGTAACTGTAACAGTGGGTGAAAGAAAGGGAATGCATGCGAATATCAGTGTAACTGTAAGAAGGTGTTTGTGTTATGTGTCAGAGGAAAAGTAAATCATAAGAAATGAAAGCTTAAAGAGATTGTGGTGTGTAATGAATGAGGTGTCACAGGAAGGAGAATATGTGTATGCATATAAACAAATATTAACTTACAACAATGTAAATATCAATAACGACATTAATCAAAATACATCAAAGGAGGATACCAACTGGACTGGAGTTTTAAAATTTCTGAAACATTCTAAGCAATGAATAAATTTTTTTCAGTGGCTAATGGAATGTTGGTAGAAAAGTCATCAACTACACCTTTTGGAATGAACTGTCTATGCTTGGACAATGAATGAGTGGATGACTTACTTATTTTCTTACCGCATATACATTTGACATTTTAGAAAATTTTGTACCACAGACATTTAAACGAATTCTACACATTAGACTTGTAATTTGTCTTGAATGTGCTGTTGGAGTGCGCGTGTGATCAATTTGTTTATTTTCAGTAATTAATCAGTCAGTTTAGAGTTACTCACTCACACACTAATTCACTGACATGCGCAGACACGAGTTCCGGCCAAGTGGTCGGCACCGGAAGTCCTGCAAGAGAGACCTTCCACGGAGAAGAGTGACGTGTGGTCTTATGGGATTGTTCTGTGGGAGATCTTCAGCATGGGTAAGATCTGCAGCCTTCTGCCTTTTGTTGTAGTGTTGTAATTGACCATCAGCATAGGTAAGATCATCAAGAGAAAGGTGTTCAGCATAGGTAAGATCATCAAGGGAAAGGTAAGATCATCAAGGGAAAGGTGTTCAGCATAGGTAAGATCATCAAGGGAAAGGTGTTCAGCATAGGTAAGATCATCAAGGGAAAGGTAAGATCATCAAGGGAAAGGTGTTCAGCATAGGTAAGATCATCAAGAGAAAGGTGTTCAGCATAGGTAAGATCATCAAGAGAAAGGTGTTCAGCATAGGTAAGATCATCAAGGGAAAGGTGTTCAACATAGGTAAGATCAAGGGAAGGGTGTTCAGCATAGGTAAGATCATCAAGGGAAAGGTGTTCAGCATAGGTAAGATCATCAAGAGAAAGGTGTTCAGCATAGGTAAGATCATCAAGAGAAAGGTGTTCAGCATAGGTAAGATCATCAAGGGAAAGGTGTTCAGCATAGGTAAGATCATCAAGGGAAAGGTGTTCAGCATAGGTAAGATCATCAAGAGAAAGGTGTTCAGCATAGGTAAGATCATCAAGAGAAAGGTGTTCAACATAGCTAAGATCATCAAGAGAAAGGTGTTCAGCATAGGTAAGATCATCAAGGGAAAGGTGTTCAGCATAGGTAAGATCATCAAGGGAAAGGTGTTCAGCATAGGTAAGATCATCAAGGGAAAGGTGTTCAGCATAGGTAAGATCATCAAGGGAGGGAAAGGTGTTCAGCATAGGTAAGATCATCAAGGGAAAGGTGTTCAGCATAGGTAAGATTATCAAGGGAAAGGTGTTGAGGTAAGATTATCAAGGGAAAGGTGTTGAGGTAAGATTATCAAGGGAAAGGTGTTGAGGTAAGATTATCAAGGGAAAGGTGTTGAGGTAAGATTATCAAGGGAAAGGTGTTCAGCATAGGTAAGATCATCAAGCATAAGATAATCAGCAATGGTAAGGTTTTCTGAAAATGGTAAGATAATCAGCATGGTTTAGGTGTTCATCATTGGTAAGGTGATCATCATTGGTAAGGTGATCATCATTGGTAAGGTGATCAGCTTTGGTAAGGTGTTCATCATTGGTAAGGTGATCATCATTGGTAAGGTGATCAAGGTGTTCATCATTGGTAAGGTGATCATCATTGGTAAGGTGATCATCATTGGTAAGGTGATCATCATTGGTAAGGTGATCAAGGTGTTCATCATTGGTAAGGTGATCATCATTGGTAAGGTGATCATCATTGGTAAGGTGATCATCATTGGTAAGGTGATCAAGGTGTTCATCATTGGTAAGGTGATCATCATTGGTAAGGTGATCATCATTGGTAAGGTGATCAAGGTGTTCATCATTGGTAAGGTGATCATCATTGGTAAGGTGATCATCATTGGTAAGGTGATCATCATTGGTAAGGTGATCATCATTGGTAAGGTGATCAAGGTGTTCATCATTGGTAAGGTGATCATCATTGGTAAGGTGATCATCATTGGTAAGGTGATCATCATTGGTAAGGTGATCAAGGTGTTCATCATTGGTAAGGTGATCATCATTGGTAAGGTGATCATCATTGGTAAGGTGATCATCATTGGTAAGGTGATCATCATTGGTAAAGTGATCAGCTTTGGTAAGGTGATCAGCTTAAGTTATAATGTGTAATAATGTCTATCAGATTTAGTCATCTGCGTGGAAACGTCTGTCTTTGAGTTTGAATACAGGTCAGATTAATTAGTTACCTGCATGGAAACGTCTGTCCTTGTGTTTGAATGCTGGTCAGATTTAGTCATCTGTGTGGAATCGATTGTCACAGTGTTCATAGGTCTCCTTTTGTTTTCCTGTTGACCAGTTGGCGAGGTCTGATTGTAAATACATGCCGCTGCGGCAAACAGAAGGCTTGTTAGTAGCTTGATATTCTGATTGATTGACTGGTTGGTTGTTTGGTTAACCATTATATATATATATATATATATATATATATATATATATATGTGTGTGTGTGTGTGTGTGTGTACAGGTCAAGTTCCCTACCCAGGTATCCATGCCGGAGAGATTGGGTCACGTCTCAAGTCTGGCTACCGTATGGATAAACCTGAGTTTGCTGATGACATGTATGTCTGCTGTGTGTGTGTGTGTGTGTGTGTGTGTGTGTGTGTGTCTGTGTCTGTGTATGTCTATGTCCGTCTGTCTCGTTATGATGATGTCATGATGATAATGATGATGATGTCATGACGATTATGATGATGTCATGATGTGATGATGATGATAATGATGATGATGTCATAACGATGATGATGACGATGATGATGATGTCATGATGATAATGATGATGATGATGTCATGATGTGATGATAATGATAATGATGATGATGTCATGACGATGATGATGATGTGATGATGATGACGGCGCCAGGCACTACGGGCTGATGAAGGACTGCTGGCAGTACAAGGAGAGCAAGCGACCCACCTTCAAGACCATCCGTGCCCAGCTGGACAAACTCTTCTCCTCGGGCAACCGTCAGAGCGTCGACTTCTACTACGACACCAACCAGCTGAACGGTTAACCGGTTCACTCCCCTTGCTTTCCCTCCCCCACCCCCCTCCCCTCCCTCACTACTACCACACCAACCAGCTGAACGGTTAACCGGTTCACTCCCCTTGCTTTCCCTCCCCCTTCCCCCTCCCCTCCCTCAGTACTACGACACCAACCAGCTGAACAGTTAAACGGTTCTCTCCCCTTGCTTTCCCTCCCCCACCCCCCTCCCCTCCCTCAGTACTACGACACCAACCAGCTGAACGGTTAACCGGTTCTCTCCCCTTGCTTTCCCTCCCCCACCCCCCCCTCCCCTCCCTCACTACTACCACACCAACCAGCTGAACGGTTAACCGGTTCTCTCCCCTTGCTTTCCCTCCCCCACCCCCTCCCCTCCCTCACTACTACCACACCAACCAGCTGAACGGTTAACCGGTTCTCTCCCCTTGCTTTCCCTCCCCCACCCCCCCTCCCCTCCCTCACTACTACCACACCAACCAGCTGAACGGTTAACCGGTTCTCTCCCCTTGCTTTCCCTCCCCCACCCCCCCTCCCCTCCCTCACCACTACCACACCAACCAGCTGAACGGTTAGTTAACTGCCGTTTCTCTCCCTTAGCCCCCCCCCCCTTCTCATCACCAAGCCCCACCCACCTCCCTCCCTCCCTCCCTCCACCCAGGACAGACATGAACCAAGCCACCAGCCAGATGAACGGAGAACCAGTTTTTGTAAGAGAAGAGAGAAAGGATCCGACATGTTTGATGTACCAGAACCATGTTTGTCATTGGCTCTGTTTTTCATCTGTACACGGTGATATCTGTATTTAG
>NC_134910.1:1335000-1342500 GCF_041734735.1 Babylonia areolata | reverse complement strand
TCTTTGGTTATATCGTGTTCTATTTTCCTCATTATCTTTTTAATGATCGATTTGGCCCAGTCCTTGTTTCTTTCTTTTTCCAATCAGTCCGTTTCTGTGCTTCGCTGCGTATGCTTGACTTTCTCCATCATCACGGTATAGTTGTACAGTGTGTATACATTGTCTGGGGACTGTTTCTTTGCATGTGGGTGCAGAATTTGTAGTTTTTTCTTATTTGCCATTAAACATGTACTGTAGTATATTTCTTATTTTTGGACTGCTGCTGCTTCTTCTTCTTCTCCTCCTCCTCCTCGTGTGTGCGTCTGCGTGTGTGCATTATCAGGAGAGTGAGTGAGTCACTGGCGTTAGTTCTGGCGTCACTGATTTTAGTCTCTGTCGGTCTGTCTCTCTCTCTTTGTATCTGTATTCAAAGCACCGGTGATGTCTCTTTGCCTCTTCACACACACACACACACACACAGACGCAAGTACACACACACACACACACACGCTCAACTCCAGTCTTATTCCAATTTATTTGCTGATAATCAAACCTAAACCAAAGCTAAGCTCAGTCGCGAGGAGAATGGTGTCTACAGTGATCAGTACAGGATAGAATCAGCACACGTTATGCGGACAGCGAAATAAGAAAATCCTCCAAGAAAATCTTAACAGCGCACAGTGAGGGTAGAATGTTCTCAATAAAGTACCGACATGATAGTGATGGTCACAAAATAGCCTACATGCAGAGAGCTATATATCTTCCGTTGTCGATGTCAATCTGTTGGTACATGGAGACGATTGAAGCCAGCGCAGCCTGATGTTCTGTAAATAGATAATGTACCGGAAGCAGCGTGGTGGGATTTCTACAAGAGTTGTCTTTCCTGAAGCGCCTCTAGCCTGTGGAACAGAGTGAATAATAATGATGTATTAATTTGGCGCAAACTCTCCATATAATAGCCTCTAAGTACCTGACATGAAACGCTACGCGAACAACAGTGCATCATGGAACACAACAGCACGTGAAAACAGGGAAAGAAGGATAGAACAAAGCATTCTACATGTTCTTTCTCTGATTCATTCCATCACCAGATGATGTTCACGTACACGTGCACACAGATGTATGACAGCCAGTTGTGTTTGACAATGACCATCAGAACAGCAGAGGAGGTAACTGCTACCCGGACTATTTGGGCTCGAACTTTACCACAGTGGAGAGTGTCTTGCCCAAGTTACATCCCCATTCTCTTGGCCAAGACAGTTTCAGGACAGTCGGCGCTGGGGATGGCTCCCAAAGGCCAGCCAGCCCACAAGGCTGCAGCACTAAGATCAAGTGCAATTTTGTCCGCTAGTTTGAGTCATAGCCCTTCACAAAAGACTGAGCTGTAAATGACTTCCCATAGATGTAAACATAAACAGACACCGTGCATACAAACCAAAACACGCGTGCACCACACACACACACACACACACACACACACACACACACAATCTCTCACAAATCAGTCTGTCTTCATGTCTTTCTATCTGTCTCTCTATCTCTTCACACACACACACACACACACACACACACAATCTCTCACAAATCAGTCTGTCTTCATGTCTTTCTATCTGTCTCTCTATCTCTTCACACACATACACACACGCGTACACAACACACGCACACGTGCACAACACACACGTGCACAACACACGTGCGTGCGTGCGTGCGTGCGTGTGTGTGTGTGTGTGTGTGTGTGTGTGCATTTTATTATATGGATTTATTTGTTGGATGTTTTTGTTTGTATATAGTGTTATGGGATTATTTATTATCTTAATATGTGTGTGTGTGTGTGTGTGTGTGTGTGTGTGTGTGTGTGTGTGTGTGTGTGTGGCTTGTTTCAGTCTTTAATCTCTTTTCATGGTACACGTGTTATTTTATGTTTGTGTTTACAACGAGCCTGTGTTTGCACAGATTGATAATAAATAACAAAGTGTTTTGGTTGATTTGATTGGTTGACAGTCCTACGGCTCACACTGGGACAAACAGACAGACATACATACAGACAGACATACAAACAGACAGAGAGGAATTTATGACACAGGTCCTTACCTAGCATTCTGAACATGTTACCCAGCATTCCAAAGTCCGCTGAAAAGAAAAAAAGAAGAAAATCAACCATTATCCATGATCATTATCTTTAACAAATCATTTATTTACAAATAACAAAGTATTCTTGAATCTTGTATTGCTGCAGGATTGAAACATAAACTGAGTGCCGGACACAAATCTAAAAAAAAACAAAACAAAACAAAACAAAAAAACAACAACCAAAACCACCACCAACAACAAAACAAAAACACGAAATTGAAGAATGCATGATTGAATGAGTGCATTAATGAATGAATAAAGGAAGGCAGGCAGGAAGGAAGGAAGGAAAGAAGGAAGGAAAGAAGGAAGGCAGGAAGAAAGAAAGGAAAGAAGGAAGGAAAGAAGGAAGAAAGGAAGGAAGGAAGAAAGGAAAGAAGAAAGGAAGGAAGAAAGGAAGGAAGGAAAGAAGGAAGGAAAGAAGGAAGGGGTGAAGGCAAGAGACAGGCACCACAGGACAAAGGATTACGTCAGACAGACAGTGGCACAGAGAGACAGAGACAGAAACAGAGATGGAGAGAGATGGAGAGACAGACACGCAGACAGATAGACAGACAGTGGCACAGAGAGACAGAGACAGAAACAGAGATGGAGAGAGATGGAGAGACAGACACGCAGACAGATAGACAGACAGTGGCACAGAGAGACAGAGACAGAAACAGAGATGGAGAGAGATGGAGAGACAGACACGCAGACAGATAGACAGACAGTGGCACAGAGAGACAGAGACAGAAACAGAGATGGAGAGAGATGGAGAGACAGACACGCAGACAGATAGACAGACAGTGGCACAGAGAGACAGAGACAGAAACAGAGATGGAGAGAGATGGAGAGACAGCCACACAGACAGAGACAGACAGTGGCACAGAGAGACAGAGACAGAAACAGAGATGGAGAGAGATGGAGAGACAGACACGCAGACAGATAGACAGACAGTGGCACAGAGAGACAGAGACAGAAACAGAGATGGAGAGAGATGGAGAGACAGACACGCAGACAGATAGACAGACAGATAGACAGATAGTGGCACAGAGAAACAGGCAAACAATGTCGGAACAGGAGAGATGGGTCAGATAGGAATTCTATCACAGATCAGGATTATTATGATAAACAGCGATCTGGTTTCAGAGAATGCCTCACACCATTGACATTCACAGGCAGAACGCCTCACACCATTGACATTCACAGGCAGAACGCCTCACACCATTGACATTCACAGGCAGAACGCCTCACACCATTGACATTCACAGGCAGAACGCCTCACACCATTGACATTCACACCAGCAACAATATGAAACTCTTGTTAATAGCTGAACAAAACTGAAGTAATTACATAAATACACTTCCATGAGAGTTTACACGTCTCGAGTACTTGTGAAATAAACACAATTTCTGTTAACTTTTCAGTTTCAAAATGCTTATTTTAACAAGCAATTCATGTATTGTAACCGAAAAAAAAATCATTGTGTTAATTGTTTGATTGTCGTCAGCATCAACATCCTTCTTTCCCCAAACTAGTTATGGTGTGGTTACAAACACACACACACACACACGCACACACACACACACACGCACACACACACACACACACACACACAGAGCTTTAACAGCATATGCTTAGTAAAACCGGATGTTTGATTTCCAACGAACTTATTTCGGTTAAATGAATGACTCTGACAGTCAGCAACAGTCGACAGGACGAGTTAGTTACCCTTTGAAAAGGCTTACTGTCGACAGGACGAGTTAGTCACCCTTTGAAAAGGCTTACTGTCGACAGGATAAGTGTGTTACCCTTTGAAAAGGATTACTGTCGACAGGACGAGTTAGTTACCCTTTGAAAAGGATTACTGTCGACAGGATGAGTTTGTTACCCTTTGAAAAGGCTTACTGACGACAGGATGAGTTTGTTACCCTTTGAAAAGGCTAACTGACGACAGGATGAGTTAGTTACCCTTTGAAAAGGATTACTGTCGACAGGACGAGTTAGTTACCCTTTGAAAAGGATTACTGTCGACAGGATGAGTTTGTTACCCTTTGAAAAGGCTTACTGACGACAGGATGAGTTTGTTACCCTTTGAAAAGGATTACTGTCGACAGGACGAGTTTGTTACCCTTTGAAAAGGCTTACTGTCGACAGGACGAGTTTGTTACCCTTTGAAAAGGATTACTGTCGACAGGACGAGTTAGTTACCCTTTGAAAAGGATTACTGTCGACAGGATAAGTTAGTTACCCTTTGAAAAGGATTACTGTCGACAGGACGAGTTTGTTACCCTTTGAAAAGGATTACTGTCGACAGGATAAGTTAGTTACCCTTTGAAAAGGATTACTGTCGACAGGATGAATTTGTTATCCTTTGAAAAGGATTACTGTCGACAGGATGAGTTTGTTACCCTTTGAAAAGGATTACTGTCGACAGGACGAGTTAGTTACCCTTTGAAAAGGATTACTGTCGACAGGACGAGTTAGTTACCCTTTGAAAAGGATTACTGTCGCATTAGCCGCTTGTTGCTGACGCTGAAAACAGACATGAACGTAATGGTCACACTGAACGACGGGAAAGACAGAAAGAAGGAGAGAAAGGAAAGCAGAAAGACAGAAAGAAGGAGAGAAAGGAAACCAGAAAGACAGAAAGAAGGAGAGAAAGGAAGGCAGAAAGACAGAAAGAAGGAGAGAAAGGAAGGCAGAAAGACAGAAAGAAGAAGAAGCAGAGAGAGAGAGAGAGTAAGGATTTTGAATTCTTTCTGAGGGCAACAGGAATGAGAAAACCAACACTTTTTTTTTCATTATCATAAATCATTTCATAAGCAACGTCCCACGAACAAGGATGTTAGCGAAACAAGATGACCTTACTTTGGAAACAACAGAACAAGGTGGCCTTACTTTGGAAACAACAGAACAAGGTGACCTTACTTTGGAAACAACAGAACAACAAGGTGACCTTACTTTGGAAACAACAGAACAAGGTGACCTTACTTTGGAAACAACAGAACAAGATGACCTTACTTTGGAAACAACAGAACAACAAGGTGACCTTACTTTGGAAACAACAGAACAAGGTGACCTTACTTTGGAAACAACAGAACAAGGTGACCTTACTTTGGAAACAACAGAACAAGGTGATCTTACTTTGGAAACAACAGAACAACAAGGTGACCTTACTTTGGAAACAACAGAACAAGATGACCTTACTTTGGAAACAACAGAACAACAAGGTGACCTTACTTTGGAAACAACAGAACAAGGTGGCCTTACTTTGGAAACAACAGAACAAGGTGGCCTTACTTTGCAAACAACAGATGGACACAACATGTACAACAAGAGGCAAAGTATTCGTGGATGGCGCGTAATTCTTATCTACTATTAAAAAAGAAAGAAAGAAAACAACACAAAAGAAGGGAAAAAAACCCACAAACACACACAAAAAACAACAACAAAGCGAGAGTTATTTAGTGGCAGGTGGCATCTATAGACACATTTTAATTCAAAGTTCAGAATTGTGTGCACAAAATCAAATACATTCGTAACAAAAACTTTGATCATTCGGTTAGAGTTTGAATATTCGAAACTGATAGACAGACAGCGAGAAAGAAAGAAAGGAAGAGAGACAGAGAAAAAGAGACAGAGAAAGACAGAAAGAGACAGAGAAAGACAGAGAGAGAGAGGCACAGAGAGAGAGAGAGAGAGAGAGAGAGAGAACAAATTGACACGAATACACATACTTGTACATTGAAGATAATCTAACACACACACACACACACACACATCTCCCACCCCCAACCCAACCCAACCTATCACACACACGCACTCCCTACAAGAACCCTCCCCCCCGGACCCACCCCCCAAATCCCCCCCCACCCCCCCAATAATCACCCACCTCCCCCAGCAGCACCGCCGGTGCCTCCCAGTCCTGACTGCCCCCCGTTCTGTTTTCCGCCTCCGGGCAGGGACCAGGCACCAGTCAGCCCAGTGCCTCCTCCCATCAAATCACCACCGCCCAGGTTGAGGCCGGACATCCCAGGCAGGCTGAGACCGCCGGATTCCATGAGACCGCCACCGCTCTGGCTCACACCGGACAACCCAGGCAGGTTAAGACCGGACATAAGGCCGGACAACCCAGGCAGGTTGAGACCGCCGGATCCCACGGTGCCCGGGGACAGGCCTCGGGAACGGTGCTCTGGTGGGTCCTGCATGGCCTCGTAGGCCATCATGCCCTGCATCAGTTTGTTGAGGGTGCTCGTGCCGGGGGCACCTGCCGGAAGGTACAGACAGGTACAGGTGTCATCCCACACCACAGGAAAAACCAAACCATGGAGCATTGAGACAGACACCGAACTGGGGACAGACGGACTCACAAGAGAAAAACCAAACCATGGAGCATTGAGACAGACACCGAACTGGGGACAGACGGACTCACAAGAGAAAAACCAAACCATGGAGCATTATGACAGACAGACAGAGAACTGGGGACAGACGGACTCACAAGAGAAAAACCAAACCATGGAGCATTATGACAGACAGAGAACTGGGGACAGACGGACTCACAAGAGAAAAACCAAACCATGGAGCATTATGACAGACAGAGAACTGGGGACAGACGGACTCACAAGACAAAAAGAAAGATGTGCACATAAGTGGCAGGAATTCAGACAGTGAGAGAAAGGGGGAGGTAGGTGACATACAGACAGACACACAGACGTACACACACGCACTCACTCACGCACACATACTCTCTCTCTCTCTCTCACACACACACACACACACACACACACACACACACACACACACACACACGCAAACACACACACACGCGCGCAAACTTTCCCTTCACACAGACACACACACACACACACAGACACACACACACACACACACACACACACACACACACACACACACACACGGAAACACGCACACGCGCGCGCGCAAACTCTCTTTCTCTCTCAGTCTCTCTCTCACACACACATACACTCACTTACTCACACACACACTCTCTCACACACACACACACACACACTCATACACACACACACTCTCTCTCTCTCACATATACTCTCTCTAACTCATTCACACGCACACACACACACACACACACACACACACATATACCCCTCTACCCTCACCCCCTGTCACCCCCCACACACACACACACATACACACACACACGCGCGCGAGCGCGCACGGTGACCTACTTGAACCAAAGTTCCCGAACAGTCCCCCAGTAGCCATGGTGGGAGCCTGACCCATAGTGTTGGCTGCTCCAGACCCAGACCCAGAGGCAGACCCAGACGTAGACCCAGACGTAGACCCAGATCCAGGGGCAGACCCAGACCCAGTCCCAGATCCAGGCACTGGCCCAGTGGCAGATCCAGACCCAGACCCAGACCCAGACCCAG
>NC_134910.1:1307500-1332500 GCF_041734735.1 Babylonia areolata | reverse complement strand
CACACATGTTTTAACACACACACACACACACACACACACACACACACACACACACACACAAATTAATTATTGTACATACACACATGTTTTGACATACATACACACATATTTGTGTGCGTGTGTGCGTGCGTGCGTGCGTGCGTGCGTGTGTGTGCGCGCGCGCGTGTGTGTATGTGTGTGTGTGTGTGTGTATGTACGCGTGTGTACGTGTATGTGTATTGGGGATAAGGTTGGAAGGTTAGCGGTTAGCGAAATGATTGTCTTGGTATCCATTCTGCTCATGTTATGTAATGACTATTCTTTTGTGTACCCCTGTGTGTAATATCGTGTAGGTATATATAATCTACTGTTCGTTGTTTGTTAAGTACCTAGAACCGTAGGACTGGGCACTTTACATATCCTGTTTTTTATCATTAGAAACATAAAACATTAAGATGAGGGGACCCGCAGACTTAACCAGCAATACGTGCAGTGATTTCATGTTGGCTGTGTCTGGGATTGTCGGACACATTGATGTCTGAAGCTGCATTTTCCATGAGAGGTGTAGCCAGTCTGTTTGAAAAGATGTACCTATCACGTCAAATCGGTTCACAGCCTTGCTTACTACACATGGCTATGCAGGCTAATAATGAAATAATTACATCTATAAAATAAAAAGGAAAAAGAAAAAAGAAAGAATATATATATATATATATATATATATATATATATATTATACGTAAAGAAAAGAAAACGGAAGAGGAACAACTTACCTCCGCAAAACAACATTTGGCAGGGATCTGTAACATGCACAATCAGTGGTTAACCATTTTTGCACGGCAGTCCGCGAAAACGGTCAGAGAGAGAGAGGGAGAGAGAGAGAGAGGGAGGAAGACTGTGAGAAAGGAGTGGGGGACTGACAGAGAGGAGGAGGAGGAGGAGAGAGAGACAGAGACAGAGACAGACAGAGGGAGAGACAGACTCAGACAGAAATAGAGAGACAGAGACTGACAGGCAGAAAGAGAGACAGACAGACAGAGAGCTAGAGAGACAGACAGACTGAAAGACACACAACACACACACACACACACACACACATGGGGGGAGGAAAAACTGCCTAAATTGAAGGAGAGGTCACACCAGCCATTTCAGCCGTATATAACACTTGACGACATCATTCCAGACTGTAAGGTCGGACCTGTTCACGTGAAAATAATATCGTACCCAGCTGAAAAGATCATCATTTCTGTCGTAATTTTGTGTGCACGCAGCGGTATGATTTTACGTCATAGTTTGATGACGCTATTGTCTGACTATTGGCAGTGTGTCTTGGCATACCACGAGAGTTACGGTTTTGTAAGGTTTGTAACATGTCTGTGATTGGTGATGAGTTTCATTTTATAATGGAATGTCCCAATTATGATCAGTTACGAAATAGATATGTTCCTAAAAAATATTTGTCTCCAAAATCGGTTTTTAATTTTTGTAATATGCTCGAAGGAGGCAAAAAAGTCATTTTAGCTGTAAGTAAGATGATTAGATTTGCAAATGTTGCCTAGTTATACTTTTGGAGTTAAAAGACATTTGTGTTTTCTCAACTTTTATGTGACATTGTTGTGTATTTGGAAATGTTTGTTATGGGCACAAAAGAGTATTTTGCAGTAATCCTCCATACTCCAATAGGAGTGAAAGGATAATTAAAACTTGAAACTTGGGTCTCTCTCAATTGACGTCATAATTATTACACACACCATGTTACTTGCCTCGTGTAGTTTTATTGACGTAAAGGCCTGATGTTGCTAATATTCCTGGTTCTTTGTGTGTGTGTGTGTGTGTGTCTGTGTGTGTGTAGTATTCAACAGGAAACTGTGCCTATATATACAATATAATGATGAATGATATAAAGTCATCAGACGTTTCGATTTCGACATCGATGATTTGCCTTCGGACAAAACGTTTAGTTCGGGAATTCCCGTTTACGCCCCCCCCCCCTCCTCCGCCCCCTCCCTCCCCCTTCACCCCCGCCCTTCCCAATCAATTGGACCCCTGGGGACTTTCTGTTTGGTTCAGGCGGTCGTCTTTCAACCACCCAAACGGCTGTAAAGGCTGGTGCGACAGGTGAGTGAGGTGAAGGAGGCACTGTACTCACTGTAAGAGAAGGGCAGCAGGTGCTTTATTGGAAGCTCTGCAGCGGTGTCGAAATAGTCACTCACACCGCCTGGGTAAAGAACAGACTGATCTGCATCATCGTCATCCTTGTCGTCATCATCATCATCATGGTCATCATTGTCGTCATCATCATCATCATGGTCATCCTTGTCGTCATCATCATCATCATGGTCATCATTGTCATCATCATCATCATGGTCATCCTTGTCGTCATCATCATCATGGTCATCCTTGTCGTCATCATCATCATGGTCATCCTTGTCGTCATCATCATCATCATGGTCATCCTTGTCATCATCATCATCATGGTCATCATTGTCATCATCATCATCATCATGGTCATCCTTGTCGTTATCATCATCATCATCATGGTCATCCTTGTCGTTGTCGTTGTCATCATCATCATCATGGTCATCCTTGTCGTTATCATCATCATCATCGTCATCCTTGTCGTCATCATCATCATCATCGTCATCCTTGTCGTTGTCATCATCATCATGGTCATCCTTGTCATCATCATCATCATGGTCATCCTTGTCGTCATCATCATCATCATGGTCATCCTTGTCATCATCATCATCATGGTCATCCTTGTCGTCATCATCATCATCATGGTCATCCTTGTTGTCATCATCATCATGGTCATCCTTGTCGTCATCATCATCATCATGGTCATCATTGTCATCATCATCATCATCATGGTCATCCTTGTCATCATCATCATCATGGTCATCCTTGTTGTCATCATCATCATGGTCATCCTTGTCGTCATCATCATCATGGTCATCCTTGTCGTCATCATCATCATGGTCATCCTTGTCGTCATCATCATCATCATGGTCATCCTTGTCATCATCATCATCATGGTCATCATTGTCATCATCATCATCATGGTCATCCTTGTTGTCATCATCATCATCATGGTCATCCTTGTTGTCATCATCATCATCATGGTCATCATTGTCGTTGTCATCATCATCATCATGGTCATCATTGTCGTTGTCATCATCATCATGGTCATCCTTATCATCATCATCATCATGGTCATCCTTGTCATCATCATCATCATGGTCATCCTTGTCGTTGTCATCATCATCATCATGGTCATCCTTGTCATCATCATCATCATGGTCATCCTTGTTGTCATCATCATCATCATGGTCATCATTGTCGTTGTCATCATCATCATCATGGTCATCCTTGTCGTTGTCATCATCATCATGATCATCATCATCATCATCATCATGGTCATCCTTGTCGTTGTCATCATCATCATCATGGTCATCCTTGTCGTTGTCGTTGTCATCATCATCATCATGGTCATCATTGTCGTTGTCGTTGTCATCATCATCATCATGGTCATCATTGTCGTTGTCATCATCATCATCATGGTCATCATTGTCGTCATCATCATCATGGTCATCCTTGTCGTTGTCATCATCATCATCATCATGGTCATCCTTGTCGTTGTCATCATCATCATCATGGTCATCCTTGTCATCATCATCATCATGGTCATCCTTGTCGTTGTCATCATCATCATCATGGTCATCCTTGTTGTCATCATCATCATGGTCATCCTTGTTGTCATCATCATCATCATGGTCATCCTTGTCGTCATCATCATCATCATGGTCATCCTTGTCATCATCATCATCATGGTCATCCTTATCGTTGTCATCATCATCATCATGGTCATCCTTATCGTCATCATCATGGTCATCCTTGTCGTTGTCATCATCATGGTCATCCTTGTTGTCATCATCATCATCATGGTCATCCTTGTCGTCATCATCATCATCATGGTCATCCTTGTCGTCATGGTCATCCTTGTCGTTGTCATCATCATCATCATGGTCATCATTGTCATCATCATCATCATGGTCATCCTTGTTGTCATCATCATCATGGTCATCCTTGTCGTCATCATCATCATGGTCATCCTTGTCGTCATCATCATCATCATGGTCATCCTTATCATCATCATGGTCATCCTTGTCGTCATCATCATCATCATGGTCATCCTTATCATCATCATGGTCATCCTTGTCATCATCATCATCATGGTCATCCTTCTCGTCATCATCATCATCATGGTCATCCTTGTCATCATCATCATCATGGTCATCCTTGTCGTCATCATCATCATCATGGTCATCCTTATCATCATGGTCATCCTTGTCGTTGTCATCATCATCATCATGGTCATCCTTGTCGTTGTCATCATCATCATCATGGTCATCCTTGTCGTTGTCATCATCATCATGGTCATCATTGTCGTCATCATCATCATCATGGTCATCCTTGTCGTTGTCATCATCATCCATCCTGGTACATCCTTGTCGTTGTCATCATCCTAATCATGGTCATCCTTGTCGTTTGTCATCATCCATCATGGTCATCCTTGTTGTTATCATGGATCATCATCATGGTCATCCTTGTCGCTTGTCATCATCATCATCATGGTCCATCCATGTCCGTATGTCATCAATCATAATCATGGTCATCCTAGTGGTCGTCATCATAATCACCTGGTCATCCTTGTTGTTATCAATCATCATAACTCATGGTCATCCTGTCGTCATTCATTCATACTCTCTCTCCCTCCGTTCTTCATCTCCATCATATCTGGTCCTCATTGTCTTGCTCATCCACTCCTCTCATCCCTCTTCGTTGTCATCTCTCATCTTCATCATTCTCTCTGCTCTCATCATCTATCATCGTCATCTTGTCGTTCGCCCCTCTCTCATGGTCCCCTCATTGTCGTTGTCATCATCATGCTCATCTGGTCATCTTGTCCTTGTCGTCTGTCATGCATCATTATCCATGGTCACTCATGCCGATGCTCCATCACTCACATCCACACTCGCATCATGTCGATCGTAACAGGTCATCACACATCAGCCCCATTACGTGACACAACACATCATCAGCATCAACGCTCGTAACAGTCACAATCGTCAACATTGGTTTATCAGCTGCTCCATGGAATCTTTACGTGTGTATACACATCATCATGACTGTTCAATAAGTAAATGTGTTGTTGTAACAACACATGGTATCATGGTAATAATTGTCGAGGTGTATGTAATACAATGGGATCATTGTCAATTATACATAACATATATCATAGTTGCATTATTGTCGTTTCTTTTCATCAACATTTCTCTGTGTGAAATTCGGTGTCATCATCCATCCATGTTATTGTATTTGTCTCATCATGCATTCATTGGTATCCTTGTCGATGTGATTTTCTACATGAATTTTGCAGGTTTCGTCTCTCATGGTTCTCATTAGTCGTGTGCATCTCACAGGATCAGGACAAATCCTGCGGGATTCATCAAGACAAAAGCTAAAGGTCATAATTGGTGGTAGTTGAATCTCTTTATTTGGTCACCTTTCGCATGCCTTGTCAAGTGATGATCATAATATGGCCCATGTGGTTGATCATCTCACTCTTATCTGTCTCTGTGCGTCATGCATCACAAACACTTGTGATCCATTGTGTGTCTCATCATCACTCACACACATCAAGTCACCGCGTCACACACATCACACACAATGTTGTCATGGCCGTTTCGTTCATCCAATGACATCATCAACACATCATGGTCTATGTCGATCATCATATCGCGCTCGATCTGTCATCCGTGTCGTCATCATCATCATCATCATCATCATGGTCATCCTTGTCGTCATCATCATCATCATCATCATGGTCATTGTCATTATGCTGTTCATACTCATCCTGTCTTTGAAATAAAGCTCTGTCCGTTGTCTGTATCTTCGGTTCCCTGTCTGTCTGTCTGTCTGTCTCTCTCTCTCTCTCCACCCCTCCCCCACTTCCCTCTCTCTCTCTCTCCCTCTCTCTCTCTCCACACACACACACACACACACACACACACACACACACACACACACACACACACACAGAGTGGTACATTGAAGACGACTACTGTATAACTTCATGCTGCAGTAGTACTATAAAGTTGAGAAACAAACAGCAACACTCACCTGCAGCATTCGCCATGTTCCCTGCAACAAAGAAATGGATGGAAAGGTCAGGTATGGAACGATCTCTGTCTGTCTGTCTGTCTCTCTCCCCTCTCTCTCCCCCCGCCTCTCTCTCCCTCTCTCCCTCTCTTTTTCTCTCTCTCTTCTCGCTCTCCCCCCTCTCTCTCTCTCTCTCTCTCTCCCTCTCTCTCCCTCTCTCTCTCATGCACTCAAGTACTCCCACGGACACACAGACACACACACGCATGCACACACACACACACTCACACTCACACACACACACGCACGCACGCACGCACACAGACACACTCACACACACACACACACACATACAGACACCCCACCCACACACACACACACACACACACGACCCCAAGAAACAAGTCAACAATACGTCAACAACTGGTTTATAGCTGCTTCCATGGAAACCTTTACCTCAGAGATACACATCATGCGACTGACTGTTTCAAATAAGTAAAATGAATAGATAAATGAATTGATAAACAACAACGATGATAATGCTGGTAATAAAAATGATGAGGATGATGATGTTAATAAATGATAAGTTGACAATAATAATAAACAATAATAAGTTGCATTATTTGCATTTCTTTTTATCACAACAAATTTCTCTGTGTGAAATTCGGGCTGCACTACAGCGCCAACCATTTTTTGTATTTTTTCCTGCATGCAGTTTTATTTGTTTTTCCTGTCGAAGTGGATTTTTCTACAGAATTTTGGCAGGAACCCTTTCGTTGCCGTGGGTTCTTTTACGTGCGCTAAGTGCATGCTGCACAGGGGAACTCGGGAAGAAGACAAAAATGACTGCAGGATTCTTCAAAGACAAAAAACTAAAGTTTATAAAAACCTTTTGGGTGGTAGTTGAATCCTCTTTGTTTTGACACGACGTTTCGGACCATAGGCCCGTTGTCAAGTGATGAAAAGAGGACAGTGTGAATAGGAAAGCCTATGTGAGGAAAGGGTGATGACATCTCACTACTTTCTGTTTTGATGGGCCATGCACACTAAACACTTGCTGATCACCATTCAGTGCCATACGTACTCACTCACACACACACACACACACCCACACACACAAACTTTAGTCTTTTGTCACGGGAACTCGGTTTATCGTCTCATCCGAATGACTAGCGTCCAGACCACCACTCATGGTCTAGTGGAGGGGGAGAAAATATCGGCGGCTGAGCCGTGATTCGAACCAACGCGCTCAGATTCTCTCGCTTCCTTGGTTGACGCGTTACCTCTGGGCCATCACTCAATATAATAATAATTATGATAATGATAATAACAACAGCTACTGCTACTACAAATGATATTAGTGATAAGAATAACAATACGTATAGCAAGAAAAATGATAACAGTTTCATCACCACTGAGAAAAACAATAAATAGAAAAAAAGAAAAAGTGCAAACATACTCCCCCCTCTGGTGACTGAGCGCATCAAACCTGTAACACAACCAGTCACAAAACGTTGGTTTCTCTCTTCTGTGTGTGTGTGTGTGTGTGTGTGTGTGTGTGTGTGTGTGTGTGTGTGTGTGTACTTATGAGCGTGCACACGTGTCCGTGCGTGTATGTGACGTGTGTGCGTGTTTATGCGTACGTGCTTTCGTAAAAGAATTAGTGTGCGAGTACATGAAGGTTACAGAGAGAAAGACAGAGACAGAGAGACAGAGAGAGACAAACACAGACACACTGACACACAGACAGACAGACAGACATACAGACACACAGACAGACAGAAAGACAGAGACAGACAGACAGACAGAGTGAAACTGAAACTGAAACTGTTTCATGTCATCAGCAGAAATGCCAGATTGACTTGGGGTTCACAATGTTACGGGTATTGTCAAAGAAAAACAAACATTAACAGAAAACAAAGACATGACCCAAAGACTATTCTACACAAAAAGACAGCAGTCTCTCAGCATACAGGTCAATCTTCATTCATGCACGTACAAAACACAACAAAGTTTGCCGATTTTATCCTAAGTATTGTAGTCATTACTGTTGTGTGTGTGTGTGTGTGTGTGTGTGTGTGTGTGTGTGTGTGTGTGTACTTACGAGCGTACACACGCGTCCGTGCGTGAGTGCGTGTGATGTGTGTGCGTGTTCATGTGTACGTGCTTTTGTGAAAGAATGTGTGTGCGTGTACATGAAGGTTACATATATATAGAGAGAGAGACAGAGAGAGACACACTGATATACAGACACACAGACAGACACACACAGAGACAGACAGACAAACACACATACATACATACATACATACATACACAGACAGACACAGACACACAGACAAACACAGACATACAGACACAGAGACAAACAGAAAGACACAGAGACAGACACACAGACAGACACACACACAGGCAGACAGACAGAGACAGAAAGACACACAGAGGCAGACACACAGACACACAGGCAGACACACAGACAGAGACAGACAGACAGACACACAGACAGACACGGGGTGAGGGAAGGAAGGGAGAGCACTCACATTCCCACTTGGCGTTGTTGGTACTGCCTTGACCGAAGGTCAGCGGACTTCTCATAGGATTCATCCTCTCTGCAGTCACATCGACACATTGACAGGGATTTAGATTAGGATTCATCCTGTCTGCAGTCACATCGACACATTGAAAGGGATTTAGATTAGGATTCATCCTGCCTGTAGTCACATCGACACATTGACAGGGATTTAGATTAGGATTCATCCTCTCTGCAGTCACATCGACACATTGACAGGGATTTAGATTAGGATTCATCCTCTCTGCAGTCACATCGACACATTGACAGGGATTTAGATTAGGATTCATCCTGTCTGCAGTCACATCGACACATTGACAGGGATTTAGATTAGGATTCATCCTGTCTGCAGTCACATCGACACATTGAAAGGGATTTAGATTAGGATTCATCCTCTCTGCAGTCACATCGACACATTGACAGGGATTTAGATTAGGATTCATCCTGTCTGCAGTCACATCGACACATTGACAGGGATTTAGATTAGGATTCATCCTGTCTGCAGTCACATCGACACATTGACAGGGATTTAGATTAACATTCATCCTGTCTGCAGTCACATCGACACATTGACAGGGATTTAGATTAGGATTCATCCTGTCTGCAGTCACATCGACACATTGACAGGGATTTAGATTAACATTCATCCTGTCTGCAGTCACATCGACACATTGAAAGGGATTTAGATTAGGATTCATCCTGTCTGCAGTCACATCGACACATTGAAAGGGATTTAGATTAGGATTCATCCTGTCTGCAGTCACATCGACACATTGAAAGGGATTTAGATTAGGATTCATCCTGTCTGCAGTCACATCGACACATTGACAGGGATTTAGATTAGGATTCATCCTGTCTGCAGTCACATCGACACATTGACAGGGATTTAGATTAGGATTCATCCTGTCTGCAGTCACATCGACACATTGACAGGGATTTAGATTCCAAGCAAACAACAACAACAACAACAACATGAGGCAATCATCTGACCTAATTAAGAAGTGAAAATAAAAATAAGAAGAAAAAAATATACCAAAAAAACAAAACAAAGCAAAACATAAGCAAACAAACAAACAAAAAACACACCCCAAAACACGAAATAAATTAGTATAGGATTATCTTCCGTGCTGACACAGTCATCAACACATTGAATAGTTTCTGTTCTCCGAAACACACACACACACACACACACGGGACACACACAGACACACAGTGAGGTAGACAGAGAAGAAAGACAGACAGAGACAGAAACACAGGCAGGATTACTTACGCATGAACTGAACTGCTGTTTTCATGATATCCGCTGAAACACACACACACACACAACTCGTTAGAATATACATCATCATCACGCTAGTCATCATCATCACACTGGTCACTATCATCACACTGGTAGTAATAACAGCAACATATCGTGGTAGTAAACAATACCGGCAGTAATGACAGTAGCATATCGTGGTAATAAACAATACCGGCAGTAATGACAGTAGCATATCGTGGTAATAAACAATACCGGCAGTAATGACAGTAGCATATCGTGGTAATAAACAATACCGGCAGTAATGACAGTAGCATATCGTGGTAGTAAACAATACCGGCAGTAATGACAGCAACATATCGTGGTAGTAAACAATACCGGCAGTAATGACAGCAACATACTGTGGCATGCAGTAAACAGTACCGGCAGTAATGATACTAACATATCGTGCCAGTAAACAGTACTGGCAGTAATGACAGTAACACATCGTGGCAGTAAACAGTACTGGCAGTAATGACAGTAACATATCGTGGCAGTAAACAGTACTGGCAGTAATGACAGTAACATATCGTGGCAGTAAACAGTACTGGCAGTAATGACAGTAACACATCGTGGCAGTAAACAGCACTGGCAGTAATGACAGTAACATATCGTGGCAGTAATGACAGTAACATATTGTGGCAGTAAACAGTACTGGCAGTAATAACAGCAACTTATCGTGGCAGTAAACAGTACTCTAGCTGTGACAGCACATGTAGAATCAGAGCAGAAGATTCATCAGTGGTAGTGGCAGCAGCGATAGCAGTAGCAAGTACAACAGTGGTAGAAACATCATCACCATCACCATCATCACCGTCACCATCATCACCGTCACCATCACCATCATCACCATGATCATCATCACCACCATCATAATCATAATCATCATAATTATCACCATCAGCAGCAGCAGCAGCAATAGCAGTTGCAAGTACAGCAGTGGTAGAAACACCATCAGCATCATCACCATCATCACCATCATCATCACCAACACCATCATCATCATCAACATCATCACCATCAACATCATCACCATCATCATCACCAACACCATCATCATCATCAACATCATCACCATCAACATCATCACCATCATCATCACCATCATCATCAGCAGCAGCAGCGGCCTTAGTGGAGAAGGGAGTGAGGAATGCATGTGTGTGTGATCGACAGAAACAACAACCAGGATACTCACACAGACTGTCCGACACTACCCCACCGTTCGCTGCCACTGAAAAAAGAAGCAGAAGAAAAAGAAATGATTTTCATGCAGTGTGTGTGTGTGTGTGTGTGTGTGCGTGTGTGCGTGCGTGCGTGTATGTATGTTTTGTAATTTATCTCATTTCCATCATTCACAAGCTGGAGACAGTTGACGGAAAACAATCCACAATGCTACACCAAATTCTCCACAAATTACGGGCATAGGTTGCGTCCCTTCAACCACCGCCCTGTCTCCAGTTACTTGGCATTGGTTACGTCCCTTTAACAGCCTTCTTTCTTCAACAGTTCATTGACATTGGTTACGTCCCTTTACCAAGCGTCCTGTTATAAGTTCTTTGGCAGGGGTTACGCCCCTTTAACAGCGTTCTGTCTTCAGTCCATCCCTGTATAACTGGCAAATGGGTGCTAAAATAACGTGCAAATTATTGTGTATTTTATTTTGTTACACCATGTCATTGTTACTGCTATGCTCCAACTAACCCCCAGTTCCCAGGTCAGGCTCAACTAGTCAGATACAGAGCCGTATTGCAAATCTAAGTTGTGATCTGTGCATTTGTCTAGTCCTATTGCACTGTACCAGACTGATGATTACATTTGGCCTTTTATTTCATTTTATTTCCCCCCCATTTGTATTATCCCCCCTTTTGTTTCTTCTTTTTAAATTATCTCCGCTCTTCCTCTGCGGCCGTCATCCTGTTATTGTCATGTTTCCTTGGTTCTCTATGACTCAAAAGAGTTAATGGGAATAAACAAACTCCGAATTCTGAGTCCCAAATTGAGATCAGCGAAATCTTCGCATCATGTACATTCCATGATGTTGAAATCTACCAGGCTTCAGCAAAACTTGGTATAGTCTTTATCAATTGAAACTTGTCTGTGTCGTGTGTGAGGGGATGGGGAAATCGTTGTGTGTGTGTATATGCCGCGTGCATGCGTGCGAAAAGTGAATGTGTGTGTGTGTGTGTGTGTGTGTGTGCGTGCGTGCGTGCGTGCGTGCGAACGGGCATGTGTACGTGCGTGTGCGTGCACTAGTGCAGGACAGGTGCCCCTGTGTGTGTGTGTGTGTGTGTGTGTGTGTGTGTGCACGTGCGTGCGTGTGTGTGTACGTGTTGGTGTGCGTGTATGCGTGTGTGCGTGCGTGTGCATATCGAAGCGCGCGAGAGGTGTCTGCCTGCGTGCGAAGGCCAGTGTCTGGTGTGGGAGCCCTGTGCTCTGTGTGAGGTGACCGTAGCGCGTGCTGTGGCAGCCCTTTGGGAGCCCTGTGCTCTGTGTGAGGTGACAGTAGCGCGTGCTGTGGGAGCCCTGTGGGAGCCCTGTGCTCTGTGTGAGGTGACAGTAGCGCGTGCTGTGGGAGCCCTGTGGCAGCCCTGTGCTCTGTGTGAGGTGACAGTAGCACGTGCTGTGGGAGCCCTGTGGGAGCCCTGTACTCTGTGCGAGGTGGCAGTAGCACGTGCTGTGGGAGCCCTGTGGGAGCCCTGTGGCTGTGTGAGGTGACAGTAGCGCGTGCTGTGGGAGCCCTGTGGCAGCCCTGTGGCTGTGTGAGGTGACAGTAGCGCGTGCTGTGGGAGCCCTGTGGGAGCCCTGTGGCTGTGTGAGGTGACAGTAGCGCGTGCTGTGGGAGCCCTGTGGGAGCCCTGTGGCTGTGTGAGGTGACAGTAGCGCGTGCTGTGGCCCCGGCACCGGTACTGACCTGCAGCGTTGCAGATGCCTGAAAACACAGTGCAGACAGTGGTTAATGTCAACGTGGGATGGGGGAAGAGGGGGGGGGGGGGGGCTGAGTCACGTGTACTTTGTAGCATCTCTCTCTCTGTGTTTCGCTCTCTCTTTGTCATACACGCACACACACACACACACACGCACACACACGCAACACACAATGAACAGGTACGAACCCATCAACGCAAACACATAATGTGTCAAAGGACAGAGATGGGTGGGGGTGGAAGGAAAGGAAGAGAAAGACAGACAGACAGACAGACAGACAGACAGACAGGTCGAAGGGGAGAGAGACAGAGAAAGAAAGAGTGAAACAAAGAGGGACAAAGGGGTCAGAATAAAAACAGAACAAAATACCAATGTAATCACCAGTCTAAAAAAATCAACAACAAAAAAGCACAAAGTGAACACAACGGGAACATAGGAAATAAATAAAGACTAAATGCAAGAAAGAAAGAAAGAACAAAAACAAAGAATGGGAAAGAATGTAGAATAACAGAAAGAGAACAGGAAGAAATAAAGGAAGCCACTAAAGAACAAAGAAGTAATGCGAAAAAACAAACACGAACAGTACCAAACAAACTGTTTTTAAAGTAAAAAAGAATATTTACAAAAACAAAAAAAATAATAATAACTCTTTTTTAAACCACAAAAAGACACACAAGAACAAAACAATCCCAAAGAAAACAGGTATGCAATTTATACTCACTTTCCAAATTGGTATATTTGCTGAAGTCCATGGCTGAAAAAAAAATGTAATCAATTATTACGAAAGAAAAAGCAAATAGCAATGACGCCCAGCAACAAGAACGTCTTGCAATAAAGGCAGCAAATACCATAGCAAACACAACAGTAACATAAACAACAACAACATTCCTCAGCCAAAACTAAAAGCAAGGAGAACCCTACCCCTCCTCCCACCATCCATTGACTTCAGAGCCGTTACAGTAAAACTGTTAACAAAGAAACCGTACCAGACGATCTCAAACAATACACAGACCTTTCTCGAATTTGCTAAAATTCTGTCTGTGTTTCTTCATTGAATGATCCATTATTGACTCATCTCCAAACATTTCTTGTCACAATGACATTGCTCCCCTCAACATTTTGAATGAGTTCTTACCACCTTCGTTCACAATATTCCCATCCTCCTCCTCTTGGACCTTTCTGTTGCATTTGATACAGTCCTTCAGTCAATTCGTCTCTCACGTGTGGAATCAAACTTGAATTAAGCACGCTGCTTAAACTAGTTTCGCTGTTCTTTCGGAAAGAGATCAAGCAAATCTTGTAAATGGAAACATACTTCTTCTGAAATATTCCTAGATGTTGGTGCACACCACGGGTCTGTGCTGGGACGGGTAATTTTCATACAATGTACAACTCTTTTTATATATCTGACTGACTCACACCCTGTCTCCGATGAAATGAACACATATTCTTCTTCTTCTTTTCATCATCATCATTACATCATTATTGCTATATTATGATTATCATTATCATAACTAATACTACCATTATCGTCATCTTCATCATCATCATTGGCTGATTTTTCCCCATTATTTTCGTTCTTATCATTATAATTATCATTATCATTATTGGAAAAGAAGGGCAAATGTGGAGCACCCAACATGAGGATCACAGATGGGGCTGAAGCGGCGGATTGTACAACAAAAAGAACGTCTCACAACAGCAGCAACAACATGTACGTTTAACAACAACAACGACGACCTTTAACAACAGCAACAACACGTAAATCTAACAACAACAACAACAACGACCTCTAACAAAAACAACAACACATATGTCTAACAACAACAGCAGCAGCAACAGCAACGTCAACATGGACGTTTAACAACAACATGCAACTGGAAAAGAAGAAGAAGGAGAAGAAGGAGAAGAAGAAGAAGAAGAAGAAGAAGAAGAAGAAGAAGGAGAAGAAGAAGAAGAAGAAGAAGAAGAAGAAGAAGAAGAAGAAGGAGAAGAAGAAGAAGAAGAAGAAGAAGAAGAAGAAGAACAACAACAACAACAACAACAACAGCAAAAACAACACATACATCAAACAACAAAAACAACATGGACGTTTAACAACAATAAAAGCATGAAGACAAAGAAGAAGAAGAAGAAGAAGAAGAAGAAGAAGGAGAAGAAGAAGAAGAAGAAGAAGAAGAAGAAGAAGAAGAAGAAGAAGAAGAAGAAGAAGAAGAAGAAGAAGAAGAACAACAACAACAACAACAACAACAACAACAACAACAACAACAACAACAACAACAACAACAACAACAACAACGTTCCTAAGTCAATGGAATCAGCGGGGAATCGGGAACGTTCTAAAGGCTACATTCACAAGAAGCACAGCCACTTGCTGACAAAACCTGGCCAGAAAATTGTACGCACGTCATTTTGTGCTTTCCCGCCATGGTTGCCAGCGAGAAGTGTTTACACTGGCCACCAGCCGTCTCCAGCAAGCCAGCTGTTTGTCTCGTGTAGACAGGTGGGGCGGATGGCCGGTCCAAGTGGCGGAACTCTTCAATGATACTACGAGCGTGAACCCCTATAACATTTCTTCAGGAAGAATGTGGCAGAATGATTAAGACGCTCAGCTGCCAATACAGATTCTCCGCGAGGGTGTGGGTTCGAATCCCGCTCTCGCCCTTTCTCCCAAGTTTGACCGGAAAATAGACTGAGCGTCTAGTCCTTCTGATGAGACGATAAACCTAGGTCGAGTGTGCAATACACACTTGGCGCACTGAAAAAGAACCCATGGCAACGAGAGTGTTGTCCTCGGGCAAAATTATGTAAGAAGAAATCCGCTATGATAATTACACACAAATATATAAACATGAACTCAAGGCCTGACAAGCACGTTGGGTTATGCTGCTGTCGGGTATCTGCCAAGCAGATGTGGTTCAGTGTATATGGATTTGTCCGAACGCAGTGATGCCTCCTTGACAAACTGAAACTGAAACTTCTTCCGTCTGGAGATCGACGTAGCTGACAACACCTGGCTGTGTGTGTGTGAAGTGTGTTGCTGTGTCAGGCTGACGGCAACTGGCTGTGTCTGACTGAAGTGTGTTGCTGTGTCAGGCTGACGGCAACTGGCTGTGTGTGACTGAAGTGTGTTGCTGTGTCAGGCTGACGGCAACTGGCTGTGTGTGACTGAAGTGTGTTGCTGTGTCAGGCTGACGGCAACTGGCTGTGTGTGACTGAAGTGTGTTGCTGTGTCAGGCTGACGGCAACTGGCTGTGTCTGACTGAAGTGTGTTGCTGTGTCAGGCTGACGGCAACTGGCTGTGTGTGACTGAAGTGTGTTGCTGTGTCAAGCTGACGGCAACTGGCTGTGTGTGACTGAAGTGTGTTGCTGTGTCAGGCTGACGGCAACTGGCTGTGTGTGACTGAAGTGTGTTGCTGTGTCAGGCTGACGGCAACTGGCTGTGTGTGACTGAAGTGTGTTGCTGTGTCAGGCTGACGGCAACTGACTGTCAGCAAGTGGCTGGAGCTTAGTGTGAACGTAGCCTAACACTTGGCAAACTTAGCGGTGATAAAGGTCACTCCTTGCAGCCCAGAGAGACGCGGCAAGGAGCGGTGAACTGGGGGAGGGGGGCGTGGTCAGCCCAAGACCAGCGCTGCAGGACTCACTGATGCGGCCGAAGCGGTAGATGGACTGGGCAGGTAGCATGGTCTTGGTGGTGGGCATGCCCGTCAGTTGGTTGGTGCCTGCCTGGGGCATGAAGAACGCCCGGCTGACGGCCAGTACACAGCCTGCACAGCACACGGCGCGCATTGCACATCGATTGGCGCACATCACATAGCGCACATCACACATTTCATTATTCCGCACATCACACATTGCATCACAGCGCACATCACACATTACATCACAGCGCACATCACACATTACATCACAGCGCACATCACACATTACATCACTGTGCACATCACACATTACATCACAGCGCACATCACAGTGCACATCACACATCACATCACAGCGCACATCACACATTACATCACAGCGCACATCACACATTACATCACAGCGCACATCACACATTACATCACTGTGCACATCACACACCACATCACAGCGCAAATCACAGCGCACATCACAGCGCACATCACACACCACATCACATCACTGTGCACATCACACATTACATCACAGCGCACACCACACACCACATCACAGCGCACACCACACACCACATCACAGCGCACATCACACACCACATCACTGTGCACACCACACATCACATCACTGTGCACATCACACATCACAGCGCACATCACACATTACATCACTGTGCACATCACACATCACATCACAGCGCACATCACACATTACATCACAGCGCACATCACACATCACATCACTGTGCACATCACACATCACATCACAGCGCACATCACACATCACATCACAGCGCACATCACACATCACATCACAGCGCACATCACACATCACATCACTGTGCACATCACACATCACATCACTGTGCACATCACACATCACATCACAGCGCACATCACACATCACATCACTGCGCACATCACACATCACATCACTGTGCACATCACACATTACATCACAGCGCACATCACACATCACATCACTGTGCACATCACACATTACACCATCTCTGCCTCCCTTTCCTATCTCTTCCTCTCTCTCTCTTTAAAATACTTTTTCTATTCTTTTCTTTCTTTTCGTTTCCTTTCGCTGTTTTTTATCCACTTGCATACCGTTTCCCGTTCCCATTACAGAAGACAACAACATACGGGATACGCAATGCTCTCTGACAGCTTTGGGGTGAACTACAAGGGGCATCATCCACTATGAAGCACGAAGGAGGCATGCTGCACCCAGGCCACAGTGCAAGAATAGGAAACAATATTATCTTCTCCTTTTTTTTTTTTTTTTAAAGAAGTAAAATATGCAACAATATCACACACACACACACACACACACACACACACACACACACACACACACGCACACACACACACACCCACACTTACTTGTCACAAACAATAACTTCAGCATCTTGAAGATCGTGCGATTGTCGTCTCAGCAGATAGCCTTGTGTCAATCAGTTCAAACTCTCCACTCCGTTCAACCAGAAAAACAATGTTCGTAGATTATGTGCTCTTGTTGAACACGTTCGCAGTCCCCTGTTTCCAGCTAACTTTGTTCTTGTTAATTAATTTTGTTCCTCTTTGCTTTAGTTTCGCAGTGTGTTTTCGATCTGTTTTAGATCGACGTTTCTGGTTTCGGTATAAAGACAAACTCTGCTTTCAGTTCTTCTCACAGAGGAGTCTTAAACTTGTTCGTGCGGGGACCGCGAGGTGGTGAGTTCTGAGTGATCGCTCTTCCTGACAGCTCTTTTATCCACACAGACACCGGCGGCCTATCCCCCTTGTCACACGAAAAGAATCTTCCAACGTTCGGCGACCCTGAGTCAGTAAAGCGCGATGTTCACACGTCAGCATTCCCTACCGTGCTATAGTTCAGCCCCAAAGTCAAAGGGTCACGATTTCAGAAATCGTGACAGGACGGTATAGCGAAGACGTGGTTGTCAGGATGACTGCCACCTCGCTATTCTGCTCCGTGCTGTCTCCCGAACGGCGGTGGCCAAGGAAGATGAATGGGGGGTAATTCTGTCGACGAGCGAGGTTGACTTCCGAGTGACGGAATGCGAGCAGTGACGTGCAAACCTCGGGAAGCGGTACACTCCGGGTTGGCCAACAAAAGAACTAACCGGACGGAATCTGGGAGAGTGTCACCAGGAACAACTATTTTCGCTGACACGTTGTCAGATTTCAAACGGATTCCATTAATCCCATCTGACGTAAGCCACGACCTTTAATCGTTTCCGAGTGACGGAAATTGGTGGGGTTTTTTTTTATTAAGTTTTTATTTTTTTATCTATCTATTTTTCTTTATGAATGACGTCTTTGGTCACGGTCTGTGGGAAGGGTTGGCAGATGACAGAGCAATGACTGACTGAAAAAGTGTCACAAAATCAGATCTGCAGCGCATTGAAACCGACTGGTAAGCATGCCAAGGAGCAGGGTGGTAGAGTGGTTAAGACGTTTATCTGCCATCACAGTGTCCGCCAGGGTCTGGATTCGAATCCAGCTCTCGCCCTTTCTCCCACGTTTCACTGGAAGATTGGACAGAGCATCTCGTCATTCGAGACGATGAGTCGGATGATAATTTGGGTCAGATGATAAACCGAGGTCCCGTGCGCAGCACGCATTTGGCGCACTGGAAAAGAACCCATAGCAACAACAGTGTTGTTCTCTGGCAAATTTTAAAAGAAAGGAAATCCACTGTGATAGGTCTATCTATCTATCTATCTATCTATCTATCTATCTATATATATATATATATATATATATATATGCATACACTCACGGCCTCACAAGCGCGTTGGGTTTTTATCCTGCTGTCAGAAATCTGCTTAGCAGATGTGGTGCAGTGAATATGGATTTGTCCGAACGCAGTGACGCCTCCTTCAGAAACTGAAACTGGTATGCCTGTTGAACAGACTGCAAACAATGTGTGTTTGCTTGTGATGCAACTCGGCATTGATGTATAAACTAACAGGTGTCCAGCTGGCCGACTTTGTCACAGAGTGCTGTCATCAGTTTCGTGTAAGTCTACTCTGATAAACATATTCCACGTTAATACATGACCAAAAAACAACACAAAGGCATAAAACTATTGTCGTCTTCTCTGCTTCATATCCCTACACTCCATGCAGAGTCATTGGGACCAGTACAGAATTATTCACCAGATTCCCTCATTATCATCTTGGATATATTGAAATTCATCATTCTTCCTAATGTCCTCCAAATTTCGATAAGTTTCAGTTTCAGTAGCTCAAGGAGGCGTCACTGCTTTCGGACAAATCCATATACGCTACACCACATCTGCCAAGCAGATGCCTGACCAGCAGCGTAACCCAACGCGCTTAGTCAGGCCTTGAGAAAAAAAAGAAGAAAAAAAAGGGTGAATAAATAATAGATAAATACATAAAAAAAAAGGAACTACTACTAATAATAATATGTTTAAGGGGCAAAAACTTGATGAAATGAACTATAAGCGTACATAATAAGTAAATAAATAAATAAATAATTTTATTATTTAAAAAAAAGAAAAAAGGTAGTAGTAGTAATAATAATAATAATAAAAGGAAAAAAAAAGAGCTTTTGGACCCCTCGGAATTTCAAGCCCATTCTTAGAACTTTTCACGTTGTGGGCAAGGGAGATAACCAATGAATGGGTCAGAATGGTAGCAACACAGTGCTAGGTATACACACAATCATTACAACTGTCAGCATGCTCACACCTTTCTTCTTCTTCTTCTGCGTTCGTGGGCTGCAACTCCCACGTTCACTCGTATGCACACGAGTGGGTTCTTACGTGTATGACCGTTTTTACCCCGCCATGTAGGCAGCCATACTTCGTTTTCGGGGGTGTGCATGCTGGGTATGTTCTTGTTTCCATAACCCACCGAACGCTGACATAGATTACAGGATCTTTAACGTGCGTATTTGATCTTCTGCTTGCATATACACACGAAGGGGGTTCAGGCACTAGTAGGTCTGCACGTATGTTGACCTGGGAGTGTCACGCTACGGCTGACAGAATGACAGACAGACGGACGAACGATGACAAAAACTCAATGAATCTGTCAGCCCTCCGCACCAGTCGGAACAACCAGATCCCTCTTGAAATGATAACATTTATTCAAAATAATAATAATATTTGGTATTTTTGAACACGAAATTCAATAACAAAACAATACTGACACAACTACCCCTCTCACGCGATTACAAACACACAAAAATTATAGTCTGCTGTGCTCAGCCTCTGCCGCCGCAGTCCAGAATACCAGCAGTCAGGAATGGATGGGAGAAGGGAGATAGTAAGTTGGGGGACAGCACTTAACTCAACACAGCGCCAAAGTCCTTCCAGCCGACGCTGTTGTCGTCGTCGCTGTTATCGTCGACGCGGTTGCCCCGCTGCCGCAGAACACTGCCAGTCCCGCACCATGCAGACCTCCCGCCAGCCCACAGCCACAACCAGCAGAGGAGTGGAACCGTCCAAACGGGCACAATGGGAGATAAAAACCTCAGACAGGTTATGTTAAAAACCTGGAACTGGTGTTCCAGCCGTTGCAACGCCCGCCGACAAATGACAACCTGCTGCTTCGCCACAGCAGAAGACATGGGAAGATCAACCCCCAAAACCCCTGGTCGAAATGACTCTCACAGCAGTTGACAGTGGAGTGCCAGAAAGATACAGGAACAAATCAAAAACAACAAATCAAAAACCAAAACACAACTCACTGACGCGAGTTGGTTCGCACGTGGGATTCGGGCCTAACGTGTTGCCAGCCTATCTGGCGGCTCACAGAAATATGTCAGCTAAGGGGAGTCTCACATTCTGGATATGTCGACGCGTGACAGGGAGATCGTAAAAATCTCCACCCTTCACCCACCAGGCGCCGTCACTGTGATTCGAACCCGGGACCCTCAGATTGACAGTCCAGTGCTTTAACCACTCGGCTATTGCGCCCGTCATGCTCACACCATATGAGTACATAACTAACTGAATAAATCAGTCCTATACACATTTCCCACCCATCATAACTTTCACAGGCCATCAGTGATTTTTCCCCAGCACACATTCCACGGAGGTAAGAAACAGGTTTTCCGTTCAACAATAAACATGTAGATTCTAGTCTTTTTCTCTCCCTGTATCTAGGGCTGTACACACCTGTGTGGACGTCTTTAAGTGCCGTATTTTCCACCCGTTGCAGCTGAAAGTGGTCATTTCTTCATTGGAAGAATTCCATTAGTTCAACCATTTTGTCCAGGAAGAACCTCTGCAGTGCTTGAGAATTCGGGACACACGATAATACTGTCTTATGTTTAATCTGTATTTTGTCTGGAACATGTCAAAATACAACATAGTTATGGATAGCCAGAGACAAGAAAAGTATAGACAAAGTCCTGTCTTTTATACTGGTACAAAGCACTGTCTTTATAGCAATGAATGACTGTGGTGCGAAACTCCCACCATGACTGTCTGTGATCCATTGGGGCGCTTTGTGAACAGTTACCATGAACACACGTCGACTGGAGATGACTATGTAGTTTGATTGCTTGATATGGATACTTCTATAGCGCCTATCCTCGGTCAGAGACCAAGCTCTAAGCGCTTTACATACACGGGGACATTTGCACCACAGGCTGCCTACCTGGGTAGAGCCGACTGACGGCTGCCACTGGGCGCTCATCATTCGTTTCCTGTGTCATTCAATCACATTTCAGACGCACACGCATACACACTCAGACAGACATGTAACATTTTTACGTGTATGACCGTTTTTAATTACCCCGCCATGTAGGCAGCCATACTCCGCTTTCGGGGGTGTGCATGCTGGGTATATTCTTGTTTCCATAACCCACCGAACGCTGACATGGATTACAGGATCTTCAACGTGCGTATTTGATCTTCTGCGTGCGCATACACACGAAGGGGGTTCAGGCACTAGTAGTTAATGACTGCAACATATTGTATTGTATTGTATTGTATTGTATTGTATTGTATTGTATTGTATTACTCTTTGTCACGGCAGATTTCTGTGTGAGAAAATTCGGGCTGCTCTACCCATGGAGAGCGCGTCGCTACAGTGGAGCGTCACTCCGTTTTTTTGTTGTTTTTTTTCCTCCCCTCCTTTCTGCCTTCAAGTGTGTGTGTGTGTGTGTGTGTGTGTGTGTGTGTGTGTGTGTGTGTGTGTGTTTCCTTTCAACGTGAATTTTGCTACATAATTTTGCCAGGGACAAACCTTCTGTTGCCGTCGGTTCTTTTACGCGCGCTAAGTGCATGCTACGCACGGGACCTCGGTTCTCATCGCCTCACCCGAATGACTAGCATCCAGACCACTTCCGAGGTGGATACGTGACTCAACCGGCCACCAAGCCCCCCCAGCTGTCAAAAAGACAACGAACAGCACGACATACCCGTTGCATTTTGTTTGTCAGCGGTTGTGAGAATTACTCCAACACACAGGTTGTGCAGGTTGTTTTCTGTCGTTGGGAACTGGGTCAGGGAGTGATGTCTGGGTTTTTTCTGACAAGCTGGCATGTATTAATTGGACTCTGAAACTGCTGGGAGGAGAACGAACTGGAGATGGTGAGGAATGGGACCCGTGCGTGGGGTGGTTAAAGGGAGGGGGGGCTGTGGGGGGGGGGGGGGGGAATGAGGGGGGACTGTGAGGGTGGATGAGGGGGGACTGTGAGGAGGGATGAGGGGGGACTGTGAGGGGGATGACGGGGGAATGTGAGGGGGATGAGGGGAGAGGGGGACTGTGAGGGGGGATGACGGGGGACTGTGAGGGGGATGAGGGGAGAGGGGGACTGTGAGGGGGATGACGGGGGACTGTGAGGGGGATGAGGGGAGAGGGGGACTGTGAGGGGGGATGAGGGGGGACTGTGAGGGGGATGAGGGGAGAGGGGGACTGTGAGGGGGGATGACGGGGGACTGTGAGGGGGATGAGGGGAGAGGGGGACTGTGAGGGGGATGACGGGGGACTGTGAGGGGGATGAGGGGAGAGGGGGACTGTGAGGGGGATGAGGGGAGAGGGGGACTGTGAGGGGGATGAGGGGAGAGGGGGACTGTGAGGGGGGATGAGGGGGGACTGTGAGGGGGGGAAGAGGGGAGAGGGGGACTGTGAGGGGAGGATGAGGGGGGGACTGTGAGGGGGGATGAGGGGGGACTGTGAGGGGGGGATGAGGGGGGAGGGGGACTGTGAGGGGAGGATGAGGGGGGGACTGTGAGGGAGGATGATTCTTTCTCTCGTTTGCTTCTCAAAAACCCGGTCAGTAAACTTTGTTCCTTGTGACCTCAGACAGCTAACCAGGCAGGTATAAAACAGAGTAAAAGAAACATTTTTCTTTCTTTCTTTCTTTCTTTTTTTTTGTTGTTGTTGATGAAATCTAAAAGTCACAGAGAGAAACTAACTGCTGTTGAAGAGACATAAGCTGTAATGTATCACACATGATGAGATTCATGCGAAGAAGTTAACAAAGAGACATTCCCCCAGACGACATAATTATCAAAGACGTTTTCCATTCTTTTCGTCCGTTCTATCCTGTCATCCACAATACTGTCCCAAACCATCCATTCTATCACCCTTCCGTCTTTCCTTTCACCGAAGAAAAAAAAAGAAAGAAAAAGAAAGAAGAAAAAAAAAAACGAGGCGGGGGAGTATTCACTTTTGCTGGACTACTTTTCATTTCAAAGTGCACGTAGCCACATGACAGCGCCACCCAGGTGACACATACTGCGTCGACTGAGAGAGAGAGAGAGAGAGAGAAAGAGAGAGAGTTGGGATCAAACTGTTGCCACAGATTCGGCAGTGTGGTTGCGTAGGAAGGTACACGTTGTCTAGAACAGTTGTTAATCAATTATGACGTATACAGAAAATATACGTCACTCATCTGTCATGTTACGTCATGACTCACGTAGCACAGACATCGCGTTCTTTTTGTGGGACTGTGTGTGTGTGTGTGTGTGCGTGTGTGTGTGCTCGCTGAAAACAGGACTCTGTCTTTGATGTTGTCTTTGATGTTTTGATGTCTGTGTGTGTTTGTGTGTGTGTGTGTGTGTATGCGCGTGCGTGCATGTGTGTGTGTGACTATCTCTCTCTCTGTATGTGCGTGTGCATGCATGAGTGCTTGCGATTGTGAATGTGTGTGTGTGTGTGTGTGCGCGCGCACGCGTATGTGTGTATAGTGTTTGACGATGTATATGTGCGTGCTTGTGTGTGTATTCGTGTGTGTATTTCCGTACTTGTGTGTGTCTGTGTGTATGTCTCTAAGTGTGTGTGTGTGTGTGTGTATGCACGCGGAGCACATGTGCAGGACAAAACGAAACAAAGAACACACACAGGACCCCGGATAGAATGACGTGTCACGCCTTCCGGTGCTCCATACTAACACAGCCACCCACGTGCAGCAGTCCTGGTCGCGTTTTATGACGTG
>NC_134910.1:1245000-1292500 GCF_041734735.1 Babylonia areolata | reverse complement strand
AGACCACAATATGAAACATATCTATCTACACACACACACACACACACATATATATATATATATATATATAGAGAGAGAGAGAAGAGAGATTACAAAATTACAAATTTTAAAGACATGCAATGCCTAATGTTGTTGATATTTTCATATTTTACACATTTTACCGGTCTCGGTATTTACCTCAGTGCTTTCTGCAAGGAGCAGAGCCCAGGACACGAAGACAGTGTGAACTATCTCTCTCTCTCTCTCTCATATATATATATATATATATATATATCTTCGTGTGAACTATCTCTCTCTCTCTCTCTCTCATATATATATATATATATCAAAATGTTTGTCCTTGGTGATGGAGGGGGAGGGTGGGAAGAGAGGGTGGTGGTGGTGGGGGGGGGGGCGGTTGGGGGAAGGGAGGGGGTAGTGAGCTGGGTCACTATTCAGCTGCCTGGGTACATGATATATTGTGCTTACATGGCGCAAACTCCCCTACAGAATGGGCTCTAAGCGCCTCACGTGAAGCAATACATATACAATAGTGCATTATGAAACACAAGGGCACACGAGAACATACAAGTGTAAAAATAAAGAAAACTCTATACACCAATACTACAAATTGCATATAATTTATGAATAATCGCAGGAAAAAGGCACAACACACACACACACACACACACACACACACACACACACAGCAAACACCAACCCACGAGCGCACACAGCACAGGAATACTACAATGGAGGGGGAGGGGGGGGGCCACAAGGGGAGTGCAGAGGGTGGGAGGAGACAAAGAACTACGTTTCGTCACATCCACAGGCCATTTTGAACAGGTGGGTTCAGGTTACTCTTGAAAGAGGACAGAGTTGGCGAATGCCGAGATCCAGAGGCAGAAAATTCCAAACGGAATGTGCTAGATACTGAAAAGCCTTTTGATCAAGCTTTTCTCCAGAACACCTGAGAATGGAATGGAGAGTAAGTGTGAAGGGCAGAAGATAGGTAAAATGGTAGAGAACCTTCAAATTAGCGATAAGCTAATATGGCAGTTATTTTTTTATACTGAATTCTGTGCTGGATGGGCAACCAGTGAAGTTGAAGCAAGAGAGGGGGAACATGATCTGTTCTGGTCCAACTGAAAACGACCCTTTGCGGCACTGTTCAGGATCATGTGAAGGTGTGGTATCAGACCACAGGGCAACACCAGCCAGCAGTGAACTGCAGTTGTCAAAGTGACTGAGCACCAAGGAACTGGACAGAACCAGTGATGGTGATGGTGATGGAGAAAAGTGGGTCACAGGGGGTGGGGGTGGGGGGAGGGCAGGGGGGTGGGGAGAGCAGAGAGCAGGGGGAGTTAACTGGTTCACCATTCAGCTGCCTGGTGGTTTGGTACATGTCTGTCGTTGGTGAGGGAGGGGGGAGACCGAGGGAGAGAAACGGCAGTTAACTAACCGTTCAGCTGGTTGGTGTGGTAGTGGTGGGGGATGGGGTGTGGGGGTGATGGTAAGTGAACTGTTTAACCGTTCAGCTGGTTGGTGTGGTAGTGGTGGGGAGATGGTAGGGGGGGTGGACAATGGGAGGGAGGGGGTTAGGGTCTGGGGGAAAGGCAAGGCAAGAAGTGTATTTCATGTGCCCCCTGGGGATACGGAAACCTTACACACAGGAATCTTTTAACACACACAGGATACAAACAAAAAGAGGGATGTTGAAAACTAAAATCAAAACCAAAAAGCAATAACAACAAAAAAACCCGCCCCAAAAACAAAAATACAAGTCCATTGGAGAAAGCATGCAAATACACATTCACAAATACTGTTTCGTTGACAATAGGCCAAACAAATCTTTTCTCTATCAAAAGGCAAAACTCTATTGAAAACGACTACATTCCTAGAAACGAAGGATTTAAGTAGTAGTGAGGGGTGGGGAGGGTGGGGGATGGTAAGGAAGGATAGGGGGTATGGTGGGGCATGGGGGAGGGGGGAGAGTAGCATGGGGAGAGAACCGTTTAACCGTTCAGCTGGTTGGTGTGGTAGTGGTGAGGGAGGGGAGGGGGTGGGGGAGGGAAAGCAAGGGGAGAGAACCGTTTAACCGTTCAGCTGGTTGGTGTGGTAGTAGTGAGGGAGGGGAGGGGGTGGGGGAGGGAAAGCAAGGGGAGAGAACCGGTTAACCGTTCAGCTGGTTGGTGTGGTAGTGGTGAGGGAGGGGAGTGGGGTGGGGGAGGGAAAGCAAGGGGAGAGAACCGTTTAACTGTTCAGCTGGTTGGTGTCGTAGTACTGAGGGAGGGGAGGGGGGTGGGGGAGGGAAAGCAAGGGGAGAGAACCGGTTAACCGTTCAGCTGGTTGGTGTCGTAGTACTGAGGGAGGGGAGGGGGAGGGGGAGGGAAAGCAAGGGGAGAGAACCGGTTAACCGTTCAGCTGGTTGGTGTGGTAGTAGTGAGGGAGGGGAGGGGGGTGGGGGAGGGAAAGCAAGGGGAGTGAACCGGTTAACCGTTCAGCTGGTTGGTGTGGTAGTAGTGAGGGAGGGGAGGGGGGAGGGGGAGGGAAAGCAAGGGGAGAGAACCGTTTAACCGTTCAGCTGGTTGGTGTGGTAGTAGTGAGGGAGGGGAGGGGGAGGGGGAGGGAAAGCAAGGGGAGTGAACCGGTTAACCGTTCAGCTGGTTGGTGTCGTAGTAGTGAGGGAGGGGAGGGGGAAGGGGGAGGGAAAGCAAGGGGAGTGAACCGGTTAACCGTTCAGCTGGTTGGTGTCGTAGTAGAAGTCGACGCTCTGACGGTTGCCCGAGGAGAAGAGTTTGTCCAGCTGGGCACGGATGGTCTTGAAGGTGGGTCGCTTGCTCTCCTTGTACTGCCAGCAGTCCTTCATCAGCCCGTAGTGCCTGGCATCGTCGTCATTATCATCACATCATCATCGTCATGACATCATCATCATCATCATTATCATCACATCATGACATCATCATAATCGTCATGACATCATCATCATCATCATCATGGCATCATCATCATCATTATCATGACATCATCATTATCGTCGTCATCATCATCATGGCATCATCATTATCGTCATCATCATCGTCATCATGACATCATCATTATCGTCGTCATCATGGCATCATCATTATCGTCATCATTATCACCATGTCATCATCAACTTCATCCCCATATTGTCGTTTTCCTTCACACCACCACAATCACCATCATCAGCATTGTCATTATCATCACTATGGCGTCGTCGCTATCATTACCATTACCATCATCGTCACATGATTGTCATCATTATGACGTCGTCGTCGTCGTCTTCTTCTTCTTTTTCTTCTTCTTCATGTCTGTATGTGCAGCGTGTGTATGCAATGTGTCAATTACTAAGCACGCCTGCGCGCACAGAGAGAGAGAGAGAGAGAGAGAGAGAGAGAGAGAGACACACACACACACACGCACACACACACGCACACACAGCAGACATACATGTCATCAGCAAACTCAGGTTTCTCCATACGGTAGTCAGACTTGAGACGTGACCCAATCTCTGCGGCATGGATACCTGGGTAGGGAACTTGGCCTGTCCACACACACACACACACAATATATATATATAGATATAGATATATATATATATATATATAGAGAGAGAGATAGATATAGATATATATATATATATGTACATGTCACCAACCAACCAGTCAATCATGTGATCACTCGAACAGAATATCAACCCACTAACTAGCCTTCTGCTTGACACATGGACATGCTTCATTGTGGGGAAGCCGTTTGTCATGTGTGTGGCGGGGTGCTTACTGTTGCAGATGCCCGTGTGGCGGGGTGCTTACTGTTGCAGATGCCCGTGTGGCGGGGTGCTTACTGTTGCAGATGCCCGTGTGGCGGGGTGCTTACTGTTGTAGGTGCCCGTGTGGCGGGGTGCTTACTGTTGTAGGTGTAGGTGCCCGTGTGGCGGGGTGCTTACTGTTGCAGGTGCCCGTGTGGCGGGGTGCTTACTGTTGCAGGTGCCCGTGTGGCGGGGTGCTTACTGTTGCAGGTGTAGGTGCCCGTGTGGCGGGGTGCTTACTGTTGCAGGTGCCCGTGTGGCGGGGTGCTTACTGTTGTAGGTGCCCGTGTGGCGGGGTGCTTACTGTTGCAGGTGCCCGTGTGGCGGGGTGCTTACTGTTGTAGGTGCCCGTGTGGCGGGGTGCTTACTGTTGCAGGTGCCCGTGTGGCGGGGTGCTTACTGTTGCAGGTGTAGGTGCCCGTGTGGCGGGGTGCTTACTGTTGCAGGTGCCCGTGTGGCGGGGTGCTTACTGTTGTAGGTGCCCGTGTGGCGGGGTGCTTACTGTTGTAGGTGTAGGTGCCCGTGTGGCGGGGTGCTTACTGTTGCAGGTGCCCGTGTGGCGGGGTGCTTACTGTTGCAGGTGCCCGTGTGGCGGGGTGCTTACTGTTGTAGGTGCCCGTGTGGTGGGGTGCTTACTGTTGTAGGTGTAGGTGCCCGTGTGGCGGGGTGCTTACTGTTGCAGGTGCCCGTGTGGCGGGGTGCTTACTGTTGTAGGTGCCCGTGTGGCGGGGTGCTTACTGTTGCAGGTGCCCGTGTGGCGGGGTGCTTACTGTTGTAGGTGCCCGTGTGGCGGGGTGCTTACTGTTGCAGGTGCCCGTGTGGCGGGGTGCTTACTGTTGTAGGTGTAGGTGCCCGTGTGGCGGGGTGCTTACTGTTGCAGGTGCCCGTGTGGCGGGGTGCTTACTGTTGCAGATGCCCGTGTGGCGGGGTGCTTACTGTTGCAGGTGCCCGTGTGGCGGGGTGCTTACTGTTGTAGGTGCCCGTGTGGCGGGATGCTCACTGTTGCAGGTGCCCGTGTGGCGGGGACGTGTTTTCAGGAGGGCGTCATGGGAGGGTGGGTGGTTTCCAATGTTCAGTTGGGTGAGTGTATTCTGGCACGTGCTTCTGTGTGTTTTGGGGGATGGAGGGTTTGGGGGAGTGGGGGGTGGGGTGGGGGGTATTTGTTAGGGGAGGCGGGGAGTGAGGAACGAAATGAAAAACGCTTTGAGCAGTATTTCTGGAGAAACGCACGATATAAATGGTCATTCTTCTTCTTCTTATCATTATATTATTATTATTATGATATCCCGATCAGGTCACTACATTTGGTCAACAATAAAACAAAACTAGACAAATGAACACTAAGAGAATCGCTTCCACAATGTGACTGATAATGACCTACTTTTAAACAGAGTGAAAGTCGTTTCCTCTCAGGTGACTGAATCTGACAAGTGCAGAAGGAAGGCTGCAGATCTTATCTATGCTGAACACCTTTCCCTTGATGATCTTACCTATGCTGAACACCTTTCCCTTGATGATCTTACCTATGCTGAACACCTTTCCCTTGATGATCTTACCTATGCTGAACACCTTTCCCTTGATGATCTTACCTATGCTGAACACCTTTCCCTTGATGATCTTACCTGTGCTGAACACCTTTCTCTTGATGATCTTAGCTATGCTGAACACCTTTCTCTTGATGATCTTAGCTATGCTGAATACCTTTCTCTTGATGATCTTACCTATGCTGAACACCTTTCCCTTGATGATCTTATCTATGCTGAACACCTTTCCCATGATGATCTTAGCTATGCTGAACACCTTTCCCTTGATGATCTTACCTATGCTGAACACCTTTCCCTTGATGATCTTACCTATGCTGAACACCTTTCCCTTGATGATCTTACCTATGCTGAACACCTTTCCCTTGATGATCTTAGCTATGCTGAATACCTTTCCCTTGATGATCTTAGCTATGCTGAACACCTTTCTCTTGATGATCTTACCTATGCTGAACACCTTTCCCTTGATGATCTTACCTATGCTGAACACCTTTCCCTTGATGATCTTAGCTATGCTGAATACCTTTCCCTTGATGATCTTAGCTATGCTGAATACCTTTCTCTTGATGATCTTACCTATGCTGAACACCTTTCTCTTGATGATCTTAGCTATGCTGAATACCTTTCTCTTGATGATCTTACCTATGCTGAACACCTTTCTCTTGATGATCTTAGCTATGCTGAATACCTTTCTCTTGATGATCTTACCTATGTTGAACACCTTTCTCTTATGATCTTACCTATGCTGAACACCTTTCTCTTGATGATCTTACCTATGCTGAACACCTTTCTCTTGATGATCTTACCTATGCTGAACACCTTTCCCTTGATGATCTTACCTATGCTGAACACCTTTCCCTTGATGATCTTACCTATGCTGAACACCTTTCTCTTGATGATCTTACCTATGCTGAACACCTTTCTCTTGATGATCTTACCTATGCTGAACACCTTTCTCTTGATGATCTTACCTATGCTGATGGTCAATTACAACACTACAACAAAAGGCAGAAGGCTGCAGATCTTACCCATGCTGAAGATCTCCCACAGAACAATCCCATAAGACCACACGTCACTCTTCTCCGTGGAAGGTCTCTCTTGCAGGACTTCCGGTGCCGACCACTTGGCCGGAACTCGTGTCTGCGCATGTCAGTGATTTAGTGTGTGAGTGAGTAACTCTTAAGATAAGATAAGGTAAGAACTTTATTATCTCATTAAAAGAAATTACTGATTATTTACCGAAAATAAACAAATTGATAAGACACTAAAGAGGAAAAAAAGGAAGAGAATAACATAAACATGCGCATCCACACGCATACACACACAATCAACTATAAAATAACAATCAACTCAAGTTTCAAATAGTTCAGAGTTAAATCAGGAGTCCCACGAGCTCTCTGTTGGTCAAATGTTACTGGTTGACTAATAAGTTTGTTTTATTTTGTTCAAAATTTCTTTCATTTTTTTTCTATGCAAGTTGGGGAGAGAGGGGCAGGGAACACAGCGATATCATGAGGCAGGGGTGGGATGGGGCAGGGGAGGGATTTTCGTCAAAACTCAATTGTGGACAGACGTTAAACAAAAGAACGAAATGAAAGCACACACACACACAACACACACACACACACACACACACATACCGCTTTCTCCTCCTCCCCTTCTTTCTGTTGAGGTCCGAAGCCAGCCACCTTGGGTTCCAGCAGGAAGCTCAGAAGGACGTTCCGGGCAGCCAGCCGCTTGTGGGTGATCTGTGACATGTCCGTCCTGTCATTATGGGCATGTGGGTGATGTGTGACATGTCCGTCCTGTCATTATGGGCATGTGGGTGATGTGTGACATGTCCGTCCTGTCATTATGGGCATGTGGGTGATCTGTGACATGTCCGTCCTGTCATTATGGGCATGTGGGTGATCTGTGACATGTCCGTCCTGTCATTATGGGCATGTGGGTGATGTGTGACATGTCCGTCCTGTCATTATGGGCATGTGGGTGGTGTGTGACATGTCCGTCCTGTCATTATGGGCATGTGGGTGATGTGTGACATGTCCGTCCTGTCATTATGGGCATGTGGGTGATCTGTGACATGTCCGTTCTGTCATTATGGGCATGTGGGTGATGTCCGTCCTGTCATTATGGGCATGTGGGTGGTGTGTGACATGTCCGTTCTGTATTATGGGCATGTGGGTGATGTGTGACATGTCCGTCCTGTCATTATGGGCATGTGGGTGATGTGTGACATGTCCGTTCTGTCATTATGGGCATGTGGGTGATGTGTGACATGGCCGTTCTGTCATTATGGGCATGTGACATGGCCGTTCTGTCATTATGGGCATGTGGGTGATCAGTGCACAAGGGCATTCTAATGCAAAGGCTTCCAATCTGTAGTGTAGTGTAGTGAAGAGCACTGCACTACTGTTTAGTATAGTCAGGAACTCTGGAAATTTAACGCAAAGGTCCAGCGTGTACAGTGTACAGTGTAGTACAGTACAGTTCAGTGTAGTTCAGTGTAGTGTAGTGTAGTGTAGTGTAGTGTGGTGCAATGCAGTACAGTGTAGAGTAGTGTAGTGCAGTGCACCGCAGCGCAGTTGATGTTATGTCGTATCAAAGTGTCCAGTGCAAACACATCAGCACCTCCCGTTGCTGTATTTTTTCGTTTTGTTTGTTTTTTGTTGTTTCATTGTGTTTCCTCTGTGCAGTGTCAGTACCCCCTTGGAAGCGATGTACTCCATGCCTCTGGCGACGCCATGGCCAAAGCGGAGGAGGTTCTCCATCACCTGCTCCGACATGGTTCCCCTGTTCTGCACCAGCCACCTGTCCATCTGACCCATCTCACAGTACTCCATCACCAGCACCGGGCCCCCTGCAAAACACACCTCCCCCTTCACACACTGACCCCCAGACAGAAACAGTGCATGGTCAACACCCTCCCCCTTCACACACTGACCCCCAGACAGAAACAGTACTCCATCACCAGAACCGAACCCCCTGGAACATACACATCCCTTTTCAGACTGACCCCCGGACATTCACAGTGCACGGTGAACACCCTCCCCCTTCATATACTGTCCCCCAAACAGAAACGGTGCACGGTGAACACCATCCCCCTTCACAAACTGACCCCCGGACAGAAACAGTGCACGGTCAGCAACCTCCCCCTTCACAGACTGAACAAGCAGAAACGGTAAACAAGAAGAAGAAGACAGAACAGAAGATGAAGAAGAAGACAAAGACAGAGAAGAAGAAGAAGAAGAAGAAGTCACTCACAGTCGTCGTTGCTGAGGACAGCCCCCAGGAACTGGATGACGTTGGGGTGTTTGTCCAGCTTGGTCACCATGAAGTCGATCTTGGCCCTCATCTTCTCCACGTCCTCCTGCGTGAACCCCGCTGTCACCATCACCACAGACATTATCACCACAGTCACCATCACCACAGTCACCATCACCACAGACATTGTCATCAGTCACCATCACCACAGACATTATCATCAGTCACCATCACCACAGTCATTATCACCACAGACATTATCACCACAGACACCGTCACCACAGTCATTATCACCACACCATCACAGTCATTATCACCACAGACATTATCACCACAGTCATTATCACCACAGACATTATCACCACAGTCACCATCACCACAGACATTATCACCACAGTCATTATCACAACAGACATTATCACCACAGTCACCATCACAACAGACATTATCACCACAGTCACCATCACCACAGACATTATCACCACAGTCATTATCACAACAGACATTATCACCACAGTCACCATCACCACAGACATTATCACCACAGTCACCATCACCACAGACATTATCACCACAGTCATTATTACCACACCATCACCACAGTCATTATCACCACACCATCACCACAGTCATTATCACCACACCATCACCACAGTCATTATCACCACAGTCATTATCACCACAGTCATTATCACCACACCATCACCACAGTCATTATCACCACACCATCACCACAGTCATTATCACCACAGACATTATTACCACACCATCACCACAGTCATTATCACCACACCATCACCACAGTCATTATCACCACAGACATTATTACCACACCATCACCACAGTCATTATCACCACAGTCATTATCACCACACCATCACCACAGTCATTATCACCACACCATCACCACAGTCATTATCACCACAGACATTATCACCACAGACATTATCACCACACCATCACCACAGTCATTATCACCACAGACATTATCACCACAGTCATTATCACCACAGACATTATCACCACAGACATTATCCCCACAGTCATTATCACCACAGACATTATCACCACACCATCACCACAGTCATTATCCCCACAGTCATTATCACCACAGTCATTATCCCCACAGACATTATCCCCACAGTCATTATCCCTACAGACATTATCACCACAGTCATTATCACCACACCATCACCACAGTCATTATCACCACAGTCATTATCACCACACCATCACCACAGTCATTATCACCACAGACATTATCACCACACCATCACCACAGTCATTATCACCACAGTCATTATCACCACAGTCACCGTCAGCACAGACATTATCACCACAGTCACCATCAGCACAGACATTATCAGCACAGACATTATCACCACAGTCACCGTCACCACCGCCACCATCGATATCACCAGTCACCACAGTCGCCATCACCACCGTCACCATCGATATCACCAGTCACCATCACCACAGTCACCATCAGTGCTCTCACATTCACCACAGTCACCATCACCATGGCCACCATCACCCTCCCGAAAGAGTTTCTTCTCTTTCTTCTTACCACCTTCATCGGGGAATGAGAGCTCCACCCCTACCCCTCTCCCATCCCTCTCTCCTGGCCACTTGCCCACTCCCACCCACACCCTCTCCCCTCTCTCTCCGCGCTCCACACGCACACACACACACACATCTTCCCCAAAGCCCCCCACCCCCACCCCCCACCCCTCTTACATTTGAGCATCTTGGCGGCGACAGTGTCCTGTTTGTTGTTGTGGGTCCAGGTGGCCTTGTAGATGGTAGCGAAGCGGCCCTCCCCCACGTGGTCCAACAGAGTGATGGCGCTGGGCTGCAGGTGCCAGGGATGGGGCTGGCTGAACGTGCTGGGTGCGTACAGGTAGATGTCCTCCTGGTCTCCGTCAGCACGGTACGCGGGGTTCTGTCCTCACAGACAGTGATCAGGGTGAGGGAGGGAGAGAGGGTGGGGGGAGAGAGAGGGGGGGGGAGAGAGTAAGAGGAGAGAGGGAGAGGGAGAGAGAGGGGGGAGAGAGAGGGAGAGAGAGAGGGGGGGAGAGAGAGGGAGAGGGGCGGGAGAGAGGGAGAGAGAGACGGGGGGAGAGAAAGAGAGGGGGAGAGAGAGGGAGAGGGGCGGGAGAGAGGGAGAGAGAGGGGGGAGAGAGAGGGAGAGAGCAGAGAAAGAGAGAGTGAGAGAGAGAGAGAGAGACACACACACACAGTCACAGACACACAGACAGAGATGTGGATGATAAGAGAGAAGGATGAACTGAGACATTTAATGTTTGGGTCTCCAGTCACTTGACGTCAGTAGCGGTTAAAAAAGTAGTTTCTTAAGAAATGCATGTAGTTTTGAGTTGCTAATGGTGTGTTCGTCTCATGGTTTTCCTGATTATATGTTTTAACCCGGTGTTCGGTTGTCTGTGTGTGTGTGTGTGTGTGTGTGTGTGTCTGTGTGTCCGTGTGTCCGTGGTAAACTTTAACATTGACATTTTCTCTGCAACTACTTTGTCAGTTGACACCAAATTTGGCATAAAAATAGGAACAATTCAGTTCTTTCCAGTCATCTTGTTTAAAACAATATTGCGCCTCTGGGATGGGCACAAAAAAATAAAGAATGAAGCCTAATTATATGCAAACTGCGTTTACTGTTATATTTATATTTTTTGTATTCTCTAAACTTGGCACTTTGATCTGATATTCTGACCCAACAGCTAGAGCAGTCATTATTATCATTTTTTGTTCAAACAGGAACTTCTTTTGCTAAGCATGGAAGTTTTATTTATTTTGCAAACGTTTTGGTGCAGATAGTAAAAAAGGGAAATTACTCTGTAATGCTAGGGGGAGTTAATTTGCTTTAAACTGATCTTTCTCATCTTAAACATTACATTTTGAAACAAGAGAGGCAAGGCCTTCAAGACTCACTTATGATGCACTTTTTAAAAAACATCCAAGCTTTTTATTTATTGAGTATAATTTCAAAATGTAATGTTTAAGATGAGAAAGATCAGTTTAAAGCAAACTAAGTCCCCCAGCAGAGTAATTTCCCTTGTTTTACTGCCTGCAGCAAAACGTTTGCAATAAACAAAACTTTCATGCTTAGCAAAAGAAGTTCCTGTTTGAACAAAAAATGAAAATAATGACAGATCTTTTGTTGAGTCGATCAGATCAAAGTGCCAAGTTTAGAGAATATAAAAAATATAAATATAACAGTAAATGCATTATACTCAATACATAAAAAGCTTGGATTTTTTTAAAAAGTGTATCACAAGTGAGTCTTGAAGGCTCTGCCTCTCTTGTTGTTACATTCAGTGTGCCTTGCGCCATTTGCCCTTTCGTTGCACAACAGTCACTTACAACTGGACAATTTGCCAGTATCTACCAAGCTGTGTGTTCATCTCGGATTATTCTGTAACCACCACAACGCAGTAGTGAGGGCAGGTTGGTAGAGAGAGGGGTGGGTGGGTGGAGTGGGGAATGGTGGTGGGGGGACAGAGAAATGGAGAGGATTTAAATGATTGACTGGCCATAGCCTTTATCCTTGTCGAAAACTCACACACACACACACACACACACGCACACACACACACTGACCTGAAAAGCAGCATCAGATCTGTGGCCACGAACTGTTTTCCGCACGTTGTCAATAGCACGTGACATCCGGTGCAGCTGTCGGTTGACTGGCGTGCCCTCCTTCTGAAACACCTTGCCTCGTCGCCACAGCACGAAGATGACGATGATGATGACGATCAGGGCGATGATGAGGAAGGCTGGACAGGACAGACAGAGGAGCACGTGGTCAGCACGTGGACAGACAGACACCAGCACCACCCTCCACACACACACACACACACTGTGTACCCTCTTCCCTGTTGTTTCAGTGCCCCCATACACAGCCACACCCTCACTCATCCTGTGACAGCCCAGCCCCCAGACAATCATCAGTACCGTGTCGCCAAGAGGCCACTCATGACAGAAGTCTCTGCACACAGTTAAGTCACGTGACCACTCACGACACAAGTCTCTGCATGCAGGTAAGTCACGTGACAACTCAGGACACAAGTCTCTGCACGCAGTTAAGTCACGTGACCACTCACGACACAAGTCTCTGCACACAGTTAAGTCACGTGACCACTCACGACAGAAGTCTCTGCACGCAGTTAAGTCACGTGACCACTCACGACACAAGTCTCTGCATGCAGTTAAGTCACGTGACCACTCACGACAGAAGTCTCTGCACGCAGTTAAGTCACGTGACCACTCACGAGAGAAGTCTCTGCACACAGTTAAGTCACGTGACCACTCACGAGAGAAGTCTCTGCACACAGTTAAGTCACGTGACCACTCACGACAGAAGTCTCTGCATGCAGGTAAGTCACGTGACCACTCACGAGAGAAGTCTCTGCACGCAGTTAAGTCACGTGACCACTCACGAGAGAAGTCTCTGCACACAGTTAAGTCACGTGACCACTCACGAGAGAAGTCTGTGCACACAGTTAAGTCACGTGACCACTCACGACAGAAGTCTCTGCACGCACTTAGGTCCCTTTGATAGTGTTGGGCAGTGCCTGCTCTCAGACAACATACCAGAACATGTCACCAGCTCAGCAGATATTTCGGTACAGATCACTCTCGTGTCAAAGTTCAGTGTTGGACATATAAACAAAGTGGACTGTTCGTCTTTTTTTTTTTTTAATAATTTTTTATCCTTTCTAACCTACTCACGTCTGTATTGTATAGTATTCATTGCATTGCACTGTACTGTACTGTATTGCATTGCATTATATTCTATTGTACTGTAATGTATTGTATTCGTTGCATTGTATAGTACTGTACTGTACTGTATTGCATTGTATTGTATTGTTTCAGTGTATGCTGCAGAAAGAATCTTGGTATATCGTCTATCCGAAAGACTTGCACCCAGACCAGCCAGTCAGACAGTGAAAGTGGGTGTCAGCGCTGCCTGTTTCCCGAAGTTCTGACCTTTCCTGCTGCCGCCTGCATGTCTCTGGTATTGTGGGGGACTCTGGCTCTTGGCAGGTGGTTTCTGCTTTGTTTGTTTGCACACTGGCTGGTTTATTCATTTGTGTATGTGTGTGTGTGTGTGTGTCTGTCTGTCTCTCTGTGTGTGTGTGTGTGTGTGTGTGTGTGTGTGTGTGTCTGTCTGTGTGTGTGTGTGTGTGTGTGTGTGTTGTTTGTTTGTTACGCGCTGTGTGCTGTGTGGGATGATGTACGGTTCAAATACCGTGAGATGCTCTGGTCTCCGTCCTCCATCCATGTTCTGTCCCTTTAACCCCTTCCCACCCCTTCCTCTCCCATTCCCCAACGTGTCGGTTCTTGGCCATTATACGTGCTGTGAATTAACTATCTTTCTGTCTGTCTGTCTGTCTGTCTGTCTCTCTGACACCCCCCACCCCTACCTCTCTCTCTCTCCTGTATCTCTCTTTGCTAGTCTGTCTCTTGCTGTCTTTCTATCTGCCCGAGGCCATTCTCAAGGCCTAACTGAGCACGTTGGGTCACGCCGCTGGTCAGGCATCTCAGTGCTTAGCAGATGTGGTGCAGCGTATATGGATTTGTCCGAACGCAGTGACGCCTCCTTGAGTAACTGAACTGAACTGATCTATCTGCCTGCCGCCCCCACCTCTCCATCTCTCCCCCCCACTGTGTGTGTGTGTGTCTGTTTGATTCACTGACAAAAAACGTGCATCAGACACACAGCACTCACCGATGACAATGCCAATGATGGCTCCGACTGGGAAGGGGTCCTCCTCTGAAAGGACACACACACAGATAGATAGACAGATAGATAGATACCATCACCATCACCACCACTATCATCACCACCACTATCATCATCACCACCACCATCATCACCACCACTATCATCACCACCACTATCATCATCATCATCATCACCACCATCACCCCCCTCATCACCACCCCCCTCACCTTCACCACCATCACCCTCACCACCACCATCACTACTACCACCACCACCATCACCACCACTACTACCACCACCACCACTACTACCACCACCACCATCACCACCACTACTACCACCACCACCACCACTACTACCACCACCACCACCACTACTACCACCACCACCATCACCACCACCACCACTACTACCACCACCATCACCATCACTACTGCTACCACCACCATCACCATCACTACCACCACCACCACCACCCTCACCACCACCACCATCACTTCTACCACCACCATCATCACCCTAACCACCACCATCATTACCACTACTACCACCACCACCACCATCATTACCACTACTACCACCACCACCACCCTCATCACCACCACCACCACCATCATCACCACTACTACCACCACCACAACCATCATCACCACCCTCACCACCACCACCCTCACCTGTGAAGAACTGCACGGAAGCCTTGTCACTCTGCACGTCCCCCGTGAAGTCGGTAACCATGGAGATGGTGTAGCTGGTGCCAGCCTCCAGCCCCGTGACAGAGAACTTCGTGGCGTCCTTGTGCACCGGCCGTCTCTCGCCGTTGACGATCACCCACACGGCCGTGCGAGGGAAGCAAGATGGCGGGTAGGACCAGGTCAAGGTCACGCTGTCCTTGGTGATTTCCGTCACCGTGATGTTCTGTGGGGGGAAGTCTGGAGGGGGGAGGAGGGGGGTTAATTATGGAGATAGTCTTTGTCGGGTTCTTAAGACAGGGCATACTGTTACGTATGCGTGCAAGCACTGTGCACATGTACACACGCACGCACGCACGCATGCACGCGAACACGCACACACACATGAACACACATGCGCACGCGCTGCTCGACATCCCCAAAGAAGCATCAAAATCAACAGATCTTACATTCTGTCTAGCTGGCTTCAACAGTTAAAAAAAAACAACAAGTGGTGTATTTGGGATTGGAAACGTCAGCTTCTGTTCGAAGCACTCTCATTTTGAGAGATAAATTCGAATCGTTTATTTTCACGGATTCCAGCAATGAGTTAACATTTCTTTTTTAAATTCTTTTCTTTTCTTTCTTTTTTTTCTGTTTGTAGATAGTGTCAAGAAAGGTTCCAGCAAGCCTGGACATTACAGTTGGTGACTGTAGTAACTTGCACACCTCGGCTCATCCTCACTCGACACAGAGAAGACATCGTGATCGAAATGTGTGCAACGTTTGAAACGTGTCCGATGTGTCAAACATTGCTGATGGAAAGGACTTGTCTTGTCCGGAGTGACCATACTGTACAGGACGCCCGAAGACGTGTCTTTTGCGATTCTGTTTCTGTCCATCGAAGTCTGAGAGTCACGTTAAGACAGGAAAGGTTTGGGGCCTTGACAGGGATGTACATGATGGTCACAGATCATAAGACAGGAAAGGTTTGGGGCCTTGACAGGGATGTACATGATGGTCACAGATCATAAGACAGGGAAGGTTTGGGGCCTTGATGGGGATGTACATGATGGTCACAGATCATAAGACAGGGAATGTTTGGGGCCTTGACAGGGATGTACATGATGGTCACAGATCATAAGACAGGAAAGGTTTGGGGCCTTGACAGGGATATACATGATGGTCACAGGTCATAAGACAGGGAATGTTTGGGGCCTTGACAGGGATGTACATGATGGTCACAGATCATAAGACAGGAAAGGTTTGGGGCCTTGACAGGGATGTACATGATGGTCACAGATCATAAGACAGGAAAGGTTTGGGGCCTTGATAGGGATGTACATGATGATCACAGATCATAAGACAGGAAAGGTTTGGGGCCTTGACAGGGATGTACATGATGGTCACAGATCATAAGACAGGAAAGGTTTGGGGCCTTGACAGGGATGTACATGATGGTCACAGATCGTCACAAGCTGACAGCTGGGCCAACAACAAAATAAGAGCTGTATGATCAATGGTTTCTCCATTGCAGTAGGAAGTCATTTACAGCTTAGTCTTTTGTGAAGGACTATGACTCTAAAACTAGGAGGCAAGACTGCACAGGCTCTTAGTGCTGCAGCCTTGGGGGCTAGTTGACCTTTAGGGACCATCCTAACACTGACTGTCCTAAAACCCTCTTGACCGAGAGGGTGGGGATGTAACTTGGGCAAGAAACTCTCCATTACAATCAAACTCTCGCCCAGATTTTCGGGACAGCAGTTACCTCCTCTGCTGTTCTGATGGTCATAGTCGGACGTGACTGTCTATCACATATATACACATGATGGTAAAAACATTCAAATGCATGCTGATGTGGGCTGCTTTGACATGGTTGTTCCGTTTCTAGCATGCAACTTTCGGTTCGACCAACACTCATTTCCGAGTGTGAGCAACGACATTGACCAGCCTCAAATCATAGTGTCCCTGTCTGTCCATCCACCTTGGAGTTTTCCGTTTGTTGTTGTTCAGCAGGAATCACGCGCCAGCCACGAAGGCTCTGCTTTTTGCTCCTATAATTTTCAGTATATAGTATAGTATCTCATATTGCTGAAGGTTCGCTGCGAAGTCATGACAGGAAAGCTGTTGTAGTTGTTAAATGTTTGGTGTTTATTTATTCATCTACTTTTTTTTTATTCAAGGGGATAATGAATGATACCTTCATCTTTGTTTTCAAGGCACAAACCGTGAGTTATATCAGAAAGAAAACAGAGTATATAACATGCAGGCCTACTGCCGTCAGACTGACAACAACGATCTACGATACTCACAGGCCTCCGTCCCGTTCAGTTTGGTCAGATCGTCTTTCTGAAAACAGCACGTGACGGTGAGAGATAGGACTGACGGACACTGCTGGACATTGGAATGGACAGTGGAACCACACACACACACACACATACACACACACACAAACACACTCAAACACACACACACACACACACCCCACCACCACCACAGAACAAACACCACCCTTTGGCACCACCACCACCACATCCACCATCATCAACTCCTCACCCACCCCCCACCCCCCTCCCTGAAGGACCACCCACCGTCATGCTGATGCGAGTGACGAGGCCGGCCATGTTGGTGATGTCAGCAGTGACGTTGATGACCTCAGTGGCCAGGTTCTCCTTCTCCACCATCATCCGACAGTTGCTGACCGAGAACGTCTGGGTGTGGCTGAAGCATTCCCGGGACCTGGTGCAGCTGCACTCCGTGAAGTCACAGCCGAACTACAAAACACCCACCCCTTCGTTTTCAAAGCAGCAATAATAATAATAATAATAATAATAATAACGATGATGATGATGATGATAACAACAACAACGATGATAATGATTATAACAACAATAACAATACTAATAATACTAATTGTTATAGTGTGCCAGCAGTGTCACCCCCCACTACCCACACTCTGCCCCCCTTCCCCCCAACACCACCTTATCTCCCTTACCGCTCCATCCAAAGTCCAGTCTTTGAGGTCGCGCTGGCACCACGCCACCCTCCCTCCTTCCACGCCCCCCTCCTCACCCCCACTGCCTAGACGGCCGCCTTTAGTCAGCGACGCCGCTTCACCGATCCCAGCTGTTGAAACACGTGCGGTTATGTGATGTCTGCCGCAATCCCCGTGCTGAACTAGATGTCGGCATGTTCGAAACATGCTAGCGTCGGCATGTCGGAACATTGCAGTATGGTGGTCTGTCTTTCAAGTCATACCTCCCCCCACCCCCTCCTTCCCTCTACCCAATCTATTTGTGACATAAACAGGTGAACTTGTCATAGAATTTGTATAGACAAGTGGGTTGAATTGTAGCAAATCAGATCAATCTGTTGAATTGGACGAATTGGGATTATGCAGTGAATCTGTCAGTCATTCACTTAGCGTCACTAAGACAAGCAAAAATTGGTTATTTCAGTTCAACTAGTTGGGGGAGTGAGTGTTGTAGCTTGCATTAGTATGCACAGTATGTTGTGGGAAAGGATAAAACCAGTGTACATAGCAAATTCTTAGTTGTCTCCCAGAAGAACTGAAACTGACACAGGGTGACTGACTAATCAGTGATGTGGAGTGCAAGGAAATCCTTGATGGGCTGTGAGTACATGACTAGAAATGGTTTTATGCTATTTTCAGAATGTAACAGTCAGTGGACGACCGGAGAGTTCTTGAGAGTTCTTCATTTCGGTCTACTATGGTTCCAGCACGATTACCCAGAAAGGAAATAAGACATCATAAAACACAACCCTGAGGAACTCCAGTATTCAGAGTAATATTTTCAGACATTATGGGTCAGCCAGAACTGACATTCACACAAACACGCTGTGGCCGATTGCATAAGAACTGTCTTATCCATAAAATAAGGTCAGCTGTTCCATTTAGGTCTATAAGTTTCCTGATTAAGGTATGATATTGAATAGTATCAAAAGCAGAGGACAGATCCATAAAAAGTACCCTACCTGATGTTCCAGATTTGCCCAAATGACGTGCGATAAGATCAATTAAAGAAATTGTTGCATCATCAACACCTCGTCCAGCCCTGTACGCAAACTGTAATGGATCCATGTGATCAGCTACACATTTCAGTGTCCACAGACAACTCTTTCCATACATTTTGCAGTGACAGATGTGAGAGCCGCTTGACGGAAATCTTTCATTCGCACAGTACCAGAGAACTTTGGCAATGGGACAATAGTTGTCATATTCCATAAGCGGGGCCTAAAACGATTACCTAAAAGAAATTGAACAATGAACACCACGTGTAAAAACTGGACCAAACTGGTTATGTTCGGTTAGCAGCGGGACACATAACAGGTCGGTGCTCTCATGTAGGACTCTCAGGAGTGACGATGGTGCTGCCCGTCTAGCTTTACAACAACTAAATGAAACAATATTTCCCAGATCTGTGTCGTGTATCAAACCAACCTGAAGGTATCAAAATATGTTTTCAATGTATAGAGTACTGAGCAAGTTAAGTTGTTTCAGGTGCTGTCCATTGCACGATGCTCATTGGTTGATGCCAACACCTAATCACGCCTACCACGTGGCCAGCTGGCCTCATAATCTGCTCATTGTAGTGTAGTGTCCAAGGATTTTTTTGTGAATGAAATTCGGGCTACCATCCCCAGGAAGAACTGTGTTTGTTTTACAATGAAAATGGATTATTTTCTACAGAAATTTGCCAGGGACAACCCTTTTGTTACCGAGGGTGGTTTGTGTGTGTGTGTGTGTGTGTGTGTGTGTGTGTGTGTGTGTGTGTGTGTTGTTTGTTTTAATTAACATGCACAAAATGGGACCTCGGTTTATCGTCTCATCTGAATGACTGTCGTCCAGACCACCACTCAAGGTCCAGTGGGGGGGAGGGGGGGGCGGGGGAGAAAATACTGGTGAGTGTATGAAAGCTGGCAGACTGGCCAGGGGAAGCCACTCACAGGAGCACTGACGCCCTCCACCCTCTCCTGGTAGATGACGCTGTTGTTGCTGAGCCGCGTGAAGGTCCACAGGATGTAGGCGATTCCGGACACGTCGTCACGGGCTGTCACCGTGAACCTGCCCAACCAACTCTGTCACAACAACGACAACAACAACGGCGCCCCCTTTACTCCAAACCCCTCCCACTGACAATAATGAGAACAAGAGACGACGATGACGACGACGAAGATGAAGAAAGAAAGAAAGAAAGAAAGAAAGAAAAAGAAGAAGAATTATCAAACTAATCACATTTATAGTAGAAGCATAAGAAGAAGAAGAATGATTGTCAAACTAATTGCATTTATAGTAGTAGTAGTAGTAGTAGATTATCAAACTAATCACATTCATAGAAGAAGGATTATCAAACTGATCACATTTATAGTAGTTATAGTAGTAGTAGTAGTAGTAGTAGTAGCAGTAGCGATAGTGGTATATAATCAAACTGATCACATTTATAGTAGTAGCAGTAGTAGTAGCAGCAGCAGCAGCAGCAGTAGCAGTAGTAGTAGTAGTTGTAGTAGTAGAAAAAGAAGATGAAGATTATCAAACTAATCACATTCGAAGAAGAAGAAGAAGGATTATCAAACTAATCACATTCATAATTATAAAAGTGTATACTTATAAAAAAAATAAAATAAAAAAGGTGTGCTTACATTCTGGACCTGTATATGATCTGTCCAGAATTTGTATTTCCTTCCTTTTAATTGCGAACAAAACAAAACAAAACAAAACAAAAACAAAAAAACCAAAAAACCCCAAAAAAAGTGCTTACATTGTGGACCTGTATGTGTTCTGTCCAGAATTTGTATTTCTTTCCTTTTAATTGCGAACAAGAAAAACGAGATCATGCCTTCTTACCAAGCATAGCCTACGTTCCGGCAACTGGGAAGCGGTAAAATGGTGTTTTCGAAATCCGGAAATAACCTCGACGAAATAAATCGTTAATGATCCGGAAACACGGCTTAATTCTGGAGACTCACAAACTGTTGTTGGGATGACTGTAAAGATTTTTTTTCCTACAAATTTTAAAGCCAAATTTGATATTGTCAAAGTATTTCCAGAGAAAATGGCAGTGTGAAAGTTTACCATACATACATGCAGACACACACACACACACACACACACACACACACACACACACACACACAACTGAATACCATGTTATAACATTGACTCACTTCGTTTACACAAGTGAGTCAACAACAACAAAAACAACAATCACTGTGATCTGAAGTCAATGCCAGGCACATGCTGGTTCATATGGAACACACAACAACAACAACACCAGCACCGGCACCAGCACCACCAGCACCAACACCACCACCAACAACAATCACTGTGATCTGAAGTCAATGCCAGGCACGTGCTGGTTCATATGGAACACACAACAACAACAACCACAACACCAGCACCACCACCAGCACCAGCATCAACACCACCACCACCACCAAAAACACCACCACCACCAACAACAACACTCACTTGGAGCTAAAGTCGATGCCCGGCACGTGCTGGTTCATATGGAACACACAACAACAACAACGGCAACAAAACAACACAACACCACCACCAACAACACTCACTGTGAGCTGAAGTCGACACCAGGCACGTGCTGGTTCATGAGGAACTGGATGCCGCCCACCACACTGGGCGGGGTGGAGTCAAAAGTCACCTGGGTCCTCTCCACCAGGTCGCTGTCCATCACGTCTGTGGCCTTGACCCACACGGTCACGGTTATTCCGTCATTTGGGGGCTCCGGCACCGTGAAGGTCGTGCTGAGGCCCATGTCGGTCCACGTGCCTGTGGGTGTCTGGGGCTGGTTCACACCTCCCTGGTTGTCCTTGTGGTGCTGAAGAGCGAAGCTCACTGCACGCAGCACGACCACTTTTGCCCAGGTCCCTTGCTTTGTGATTATCTCCCCATTAATGAAGAGTACCATCAAACCTATTCCGTGCTCTCACTGCCTGATTATCTCCCCATTAATGAAGAGGACCATCAAACCTATTCCGTGTTCTCACTGTGTGATTATCTCCCCATTAATGAAGAGGACCATCAAACCTATTCCGTGTTCTCACTGTGTGATTATCTCCCCATTAATGAAGAGGACCATCAAACCTATTGCTGCTCTCACTGTGTGATTATCTCCCCATTAATGAAGAGGACCATCAAACCTATTGCGTGCTCTCACTGTGTGATTATCTCCCCATTAATGAAGAGGACCATCAAACCCACTGTGTGATTATCTCCCCATTAATGAAGAGGACCATCAAACCTATTCCGTGCTCTCACTGTGTGATTATCTCCCCATTAATGAAGAGGACCATCAAACCTATTCCGTGCTCTCACTGCCTGATTATCTCCCCATTAATGAACATGGCTGGGACCCCTATTGCGTGCTCTTGGCCCCTTGCTCTCTGATTATCTCCCCATTAATGAAGAGGACCAGGAAATCTACTCCTTGCTCTCAGTACCTTGCTATGTTATCATCTCCCCAACACAGCTGTTGACCGCGCACAGACCTGAGCGACAGTAACCGTCATTCACAGACTGTTCTGCTCAGCCCTGCACGATGCTGTCCACGCATAGCCGACAACAAGGGTCCACTGCCGTCAGTTAAACCTAACCGACGGAAGCCAGTGATGACCGTTCACATCAGTTTACGTTGCTGCACAAACAGGGTGTCCGCTGCAGGTTTGTCATGAAATTGTGGGGACTGAAGCACACCCAGATTCTGGGTCTGACACTGGATTGTTTACTGATTAGGCCAAAGACCCAGTTCAATGGATGAGCACATGCACAAAAACATTAATTTGCACACATATATATCCATCTATCTATCTATCTATGGATACTATTCGAAATATACATAACATAAAAGAATGTTTACACAAATAAAGACAGACCGAACACAGATACAGAGATAGACATTCAAATGTCAAATCGGTTCAATATTTTCCAGAATCTAAGGGATACAGACCGATGCCTCGTTTGTTGGGGATGGCGTTCACAGTTGTTTTCCCTTCGTGGTCCTCTCTCACAGACAGAGGGGGGATGTCTTTGCGATATCGTGGGAATCCCTCCGTCTTGTTTCCAACCGTTATGTTGCCATCCCTCAGCTCTGCTGGGTAACGTCGGACACTACCTGCAACAGTCATTTCTACTGTCTGGACCTGTCGTTACCTGCAACACAGTCACTTCTATTGTCTGGACCTGTCGTTACCTGCAACAGTCACTTCTACTGTCTGGACCTGTCGTTACCTGCAACACTCACTCCTGTTGTCTGGACACGTCCACAGTCTGACGTTACCTGCAACACAACACAGTCACTCCTGTCAACAGTCATGTCCTCCGTTTTACTGATCTTTTTATTTCCTGACCTTTAATTCATGTACTGTTTTATAGCGCCTTCTCAGTGCCTCCCCCCCCCACCCCCCACCCCCAAGTCGTTCACCCCGAATCCCCACAGCCACATTCGTGCCAGTCTGCCACAATTCCACTGCCGGTAATCAACAGGAAGCTATCACGGTCAGGTAGCATGAGGACACACACCAGAGGAGAACCTGCACTGCCGTTGAGTCACTTCGTTCGTGGTCAGTAGTTTCTGTTTTGATTCTATAGGACACGATCTACAAAGCCAGCAGCTGACGACAACAATCGCCTTGTCAAGAAACCAGACTGAGTGTGCACCTCCACAGGAGTGGAGACCGCCACCACATCCCTCCAAGGACAGTCCCTCATGTATCTGCCGATACTGAAGACTCTGACGTGATCTCACCACATGCATGAGAGTGGTGGAGATATCAAAACTGGAGACACGAATTGAGAAAGGCAGCCACTTTTGAACCAGTGGACACGAAAGACTTTGACAGGAACACCACACATTCCTGGAAATGGAAGAGAAATTCAGCCGAGGTCGTCACGAGGGCAGTGAAAGTAGAGTGACAGAATCTGAGATAATGTTTCCGTAGCTGGTGATGAGTGAGAATGAGGATGCTGCTGGCACTGCTGCTATAGAGGTCAATTGGGTTTTGGGCTGTGTGATAAGGCTGTCCTCTATGCTTAGGTTTTGGGCTATGTGATAAGGCTGTCCTCTATGCTTAGGTTTTGGGCTATGTGATAAGGCTGTCCTCTATGCTTAGGTTTTGGGCTGTGTGATAAGGCTGTCCTCTATGCTTAGGTTTTGGGCTATGTGATAAGGCTGTCCTCTATGCTTAGGTTTTGGGCTATGTGATAAGGCTGTCCTCTATGCTTAGGTTTTGGGCTGTGTGATAAGGCTGTCCTCTATGCTTAGGTTTTGGGCTGTGTGATAAGGCTGTCCTCTATGCTTAGGTTTTGGGCTATGTGATAAGGCTGTCCTCTATGCTTAGGTTTTGGGCTATGTGAAAAGGCTGTCCTCTATGCTTAGGTTTTGGGCTATGTGATAAGGCTGTCCTCTATGCTTAGGTTTTGGGCTATGTGATAAGGCTGTCCTCTATGCTTCTTTTCACAATACATTCCTAGCATCAACCGGTCTGAGAGGATGACATATGCAGTGTTGGTCGAGAAATGTGAGCAAACTCCTGAGAAACCATGTGTGAAACAGGAGAAAGAAAAAAAAAAAAAGAAAAGATTTGAAATACGTAAAGTATAGTGTTAATCTACAGTGTCCCATCTGACAAAGAAAAATGCGATTTTATAACACGAATGAACAAGCAAACTGGGAATCAAATGGGTGAGAAATGAACAAGCGTTTGAAAGAAAAAAAACGTAAACAATAAAGCCAAAAATCAACCAATCAGCACCTAACAGATTGTTCTCCTCGTGGAAGGCGTTGCGGAAGTGTCGGTCCCACGTGACAATGATACCACCATTGAAGTCACTCTGGTATTTATAGCCGGCGGCCTCACTGGCCGTGGACACGAAGAGGTCATGGTCGGGGTCAGTGGTCACACGGGGGTCAGGGTCGTAGAGGACCAATCGGCGTACGTAGATGGTGTTGTTGGCCAGATCACCTGCTTCCAGGATGACAGAGTACATCCCTGGTGCCGGCAGTCGGTACGTCTGGGGCGTATAGTTTGCTGCCATCACCTGCAACGTTACCATGGAGATAGTCACTGAGGTGTGTAGTTTGCTGCCATCACCTGCAACGTTACCATGGAGATGGTCACTGAGGTGTGTAGCTTGCTGCCATCACCTGCAACGTTACCATGGAGATGGTCACTGAGGTGTGTAGTTTGCTGCCATCACCTGCAATGTTACCATGGGGATAGTCACCGGGTGTGTAGTTTGCTGCCATTACCTGCAACGTTACCATGGGGATAGTCACTGAGGTCAACGTTACCATGGGGATAGTCACTGAGGTCAACGTTACCATGGAGTCACTGGGGCCAACGTCACCACCATCAACCGAATCATCATTACCATTGCCATCATCATGACAACAATCACCACCACCACCATCATAACAACCATCATCATTACCCACCACCATCAACTTCATCGCCACTATCATCAACCCATTACTACTATCATCATCATCACCAACCACCATCATCATCACCACCACCACCACCACCACCACCACCATCACGAAGCCCACCATCCCTCACCTCCTGGTTGATAAGAGGGTCCAGGACCCGGGAGGGGTGTATCTCCAGTCCCTGATTGACCTTGGTCATGCTGAACACCTCCCAGGCGTAGCGGTTCATCTGGGAGTCATCGTCCTGCCACCCGTTCCACGTGATTGTGATGGGATTGGTCTGCACATCGGCAATAATAAAACACATCGGTTTGATTTACACCTCACACCCTCCATCACACACACACACACACTAAAAACATGTTTGTGTCTCTGCAGATGATTTTCCCGTCTATTCTGCAATGTTGTCAGTCCATTGATTTTTTTCTGTCTTTTCTGTCACCCTCCCTAATCAATTCCTCTGAGGATTGTTTCAGCAAAGCCATTAGATCTTGTTAAGTAGCCATACCAGTGTAGCTTTCATTTCTTGACTGATGTCAGCAGGTCTTTATATGGTCCAGCGTGCTGTTTGATAGTTTTGTGCACTTGTAGAATTGGTGATACGATCGGTGTATCTGATGTTAAGAGTTTTGCAAGAAACGTCTCGTCTCCATGGCACTGATTCTTCTTTCTTAATTAATCTGCGGTGAGGGTCCTTGTCTTGCATCCATGCAGGAAAATGGAATGTGCCACTACAACAGTACGTTCCAGTCCTGAAACAGAGCTGATGTTGTCTTTGCAACCCTCCAGAGGATTTCTGGCTTGGATTCTTCATTGCTCATGATAGGTCCCAGGCAGGCGAACTGTTGAACAGCCCCTAGCTTCAGACCATGGACAGTGATATCACCCAGTGACGATTGTATCATGGCTTGCCATGAACTTGATCTTGGCGCTGATTTCCGTGCATTGTCGACGTTTCATGTAGTCATGGCGAGTTATGCTCACTGCCGGTCAAGGGCGGTATTCAAGACAAAATTCATTTTGCCTTCAGGTAAGTTACCTTTGCCATGGTAGGGACATGCAGGTACCGTTTAACGTGAAGGTTAAATTACATTCGTATTCAAGACACGTGCGGTGCACTCAGGCAGCTAATCCATCATCTCTTATTAAAAATCCAGGTGATTCCCTTCTGCGCATGCTCTCAGTTTTACTTCTCACCACACCACAGTTCAGAGCATTGTCGAGAGAGTTAGAAAAACACGTGCAATCCGCAAAGCATGCCAATTTAACCTGAGTAAAACGATCCCACATATTTACCTCTGCTTCATGGGCAGTCACCCTCAGCAGGTAGTAATGGTAAATTGCCTTCGGGTTTGTAGTCCCGCGGGTAGGCTATTGTGTTCCTGAATACCAGATATTGCTAACCCTCGGCTTCAGGCAGATTACCCGCAGGCACACATTTACCTGATGCATGAAGGTCTCTTGAATACCGCCCCAGGCCGTCTCCAAAGCGAAGGGTCATGATGGTTCCTCTCTAGTGCTGACTATGCTGACATGATCTTCATTTGCGTCAGTTGTGAAGCGTACCGGGAATATCTCAAACAGTGTGTCATACAGAGGGTAACCCTGGTGAACCCCAATTGAAGTATAGAACCATTCTCCAATAACACCCTTTGTGAGTACTGCACTGGCCACTTTGGAATGCTGGACTGCGTCAATAATTTTTTGCCTGATGTTACATTTTTTTCATGGTGACCCATTGTGTTTCGTGCCAGACTCTGTCAAACATCTTCCAGAAGTATGTGAAGACATAGTAAAACTCCGTCTGGTGTTCTGGATGTCTCGCACAAGCAGGTTGAAGATACGTAAGATAGTATTTCTACCTTCACACACACACACACACACTATCTGAATACGTATGGATCTTGGCAAACTGTATTTCCCAAATAAACTATTTCAGCCTTCTAGCCTCTGTGAGAAGACAGTGGACAGACTGAAGGGAAACATCCGATTTCCCTACGTTCTTATCGCTCCTTTCAGTTACATGGGCCACCCTCCCCTCTCCATCCTTTCCACCACGACCCCCACCCCCATATTTTGATTTTCCAGTCTCACTGTTTGTTGTTGTTGTTTTCGTTTCGTTAGCCAAGCCTTGACACGTGTTTTAGAGCTTGATTCCGTCCTCAGCTAGCCAGGCATTGGCAGAGACTGTGTGGTTTATGAGACACAACACAGACCTAACATCAAGAACAAGACGACTGTCTATTTTGATCTTGAACTTATCTCTGGTGTGTCTTTGAAGCCAGCCTTATGAATATTTCTATATGAAGACTACGGTAAGAAGCACTGAAAATATTATTCTGTAAGATTTTGAAGATCAACTGAAAAACACTTACTATGTGTTCAGTAGCAGACCCAAAAATGGATACAGGAAAGGGATGTCACTATATCTCCGTTTGCTTACTTCCTGTTTCTCATACCATCCTTCAGTGGCACCTTTGAGAAATCGTTCCATCGTTGCTTTTCTCACACACACACTGAGAACATCTCTACAGTATATGTGTGTAGCTTCGTCTTAACAATCCCCTTCATTTGTTCTCCCTAACCGTGCCCCCCTTCTCTCCCCTTACCCGCGTGATGTCAGGCACGTGCAGCATCTTCTCATCGCTGCTGCACGTGCTGGTGATCTCACAGTGCGTGGGAAGGACGAAGTCGAAGCGAAACTCTACAGAGATTTCCTTGGTCACGCCGGTATAGGTCTGAGTGCGGTAGGTGTAACCAGAATCAGTGTTCTTCAGACGCCGGTAGCCTCCCCCTGTGGACTTGAAGGTCACCTTCAGTCTGTTGACAAACAGGTGTAACCAGTAAAGGAGGCATAAAGTTGACATGAATTCTGTAAACAAACAATTCTAACCAGTACAGGAAACATAAAGTTGATATGAGTTCTGTGAACAAACAATTCTAACCAGTACAGGAAACATAAAGTTGACATGAGGTCTGTAAACAAACAATTATAACCAGCACAAGAGGCATAAAGTTGACATGAGGTCTGTAAACAAACAATTCTAACCAGTACAGGAAACATAGTTGACATGAGTGCTGAAAACAAACAATTCTAACCAGTACAGGAGGCATAAAGTTGACATGAGTTATGTGAACAAACAATTCTAACCAGCACAGGAAACATAAAGTTGACATGAGTTCTGTAAACAAACAATTCTAACCAGCACAGGAAACATAAAGTTGACATGAGTTCTGTGAACAAACAATTCCAACCAGCACAAGAAACATAAAGTTGACATGAGGTCTGTGAACAAACAATTCCAACCACCACAAGAAACATAAAGTTGACATGAGGTCTGTGAACAAACAATTCTAACCAGCACAGGAAACATAAAGTTGACATGAGTTCTGTGAACAAACAATTCTGACCAGTACAGGAAAGATAAAGTTGACATGAGTTCTGTAAACAAACAATTCTAACCAGCACAGGAAACATAAAGTTGACATGAGTTCTGTAAACAAACAATTCTAACCAGCACAGGAAACATAAAGTTGACATGAGTTCTGTGAACAAACAATTCCAACCAGCACAAGAAACATAAAGTTGACATGAGGTCTGTGAACAAACAATTCCAACCACCACAAGAAACATAAAGTTGACATGAGGTCTGTGAACAAACAATTCTAACCAGCACAGGAAACATAAAGTTGACATGAGTTCTGTGAACAAACAATTCTGACCAGTACAGGAAACATAAAGTTGTCATGAGTTCTGTGAACAAACTATTCCAGCCAGCACAAGAGGCATAAAGTTGACATGAGTTCTGTGAACAAACAATTCTAACCAGTACAGGAGGCACAGGGTTGCAGCCCCGACCTCTATTACTGCTGGATCTTACAACGGGGTCAGTCTTGTCTAGCCCCCAGAATCAATTACCCTCAACTGTTACGAGTCAAGATTGAACCCCCACCTCACCCACACTAAGAAATCACCACCTCGTCACAGATTTAATTCCCTTCAGTTTAAGTAGTAGTAGTAGTAGTAGTAGTTGCTGTTGTTGTTGTTCGTTAGTTGTTTTTTTTCCTCAAGGGCCTGTCTAAGAGCGCTCGGTTACGCTGCTGTCAGGCATTTGCATAGCAGATGTGGTGCAGCGTATGTGGATTTGTCCGAACGCTGTGAAGTCGAATCCCGCTCTCGCCCTTTCTCCTAAGTTTGACTGGAAAATCAAACTGAGCGTCTAGTCTTTCGGATGAGACGATAAACCGAGGTCCCGTGTGCAGCACGCACTTGGCGCACTGAAAAAGAACCCATGGCAACGAGAGTGTTGTCCTCTGGCGAAATTACGTAAAATGAAATCCACTTTCATAGGTACACAAATATGTAAGCATGCACTCGAGGCCTGACTAAGCGCGTTGGGTTATGCTGCTGGTCAGGCATCTGCTCAACAGATGTGGTGTAGCGTGTATGGATTTGTCCGAACGCAGTGACGCCTCCTTGAGAAAGTGAAACTGAAACTGAAACTGTGAAGCCTCCTTGAGTAACTGAACTGAACTGTTGTCGTTTTATCATAACAGTTACATTATTTTGTTGATACGATTATCATCATCATCATCATCATCATTATTACCAGAGGCAGAAATAGCATGGTGGTGTTCGGTGATGACGGATGTTGGGGTCGTGCATTCAATGTGTTATCGCCACTCTTGCTTCTCCTGCTGTTTCTCCTCCTCCTGCTCCTCTTCCTCCTCCTACAACTACTTCTACAATATTTATTACTAGCACTGCTATTACTACCATAATATTTATTGCTACCACTACTACTACAATGTTTATTGCTACTTCTGCTGCTGCTGTTGTTGCTATTACTACCACTACCACCACTACTACTACTACTTACTTGTTCCTACAACTTCAACTACGACGACTACTACTGCTGTTGCTGCTTCTGCTACTACTACCACAACTACAACTACAATATTTGTTACTACGACTTCAACGACTGCTGCTGCTGCTGCTCCTACTACTACCACTGCTGCTGCTGCTGCTGCTGCTGCTGCTGCTACTGCTACTACTACTACTACTACTACTACTACTACTCACGCATCACGATGCTCCAGGAAGCGGTCAAAGTTTGGATCCGTGATGCTGCAGTTGAAGATACCGGTGCGTGGATTTGTGCTGCTGGCAGAGTCCAGGCAGGTAATGTTTTTCTTCAGGGAGGTAAAGTTTGGGTTGTGGCTTGATCCTAAAAATAGTAACCGGGTAGATGTACTGTGCCTTCCCAGTAAGGTCCTATATCAGCATCCAAAATCCAGAGTCCTATTTTACTCTGTGTGTGTGTGTGTGTGTGTGTGTGTGTGTGAGACTGTGCAGAGATGAAACGATATTACCATTTGTAGATGTTGTGACGCATTTTAAGTAGAGAGAGAGACAGAGACAGAGACAGAGACAGAGACAGAGTTTCTCCCCTCGCTATAAAGATAGTAACAGGATATTGACAAAGTTTCTCCCTTCGCTAAAAAGTTAGTAACAGGATATACACAAAGTTCTTTCCCCTCGCTATAAAACTCGTAATGTGATATATACACAGTTCTTCTCCTTGTTATGAAACTAGTAACGTGATATACACACAGTTCTTTCCCTTGTATGGCAACACAATATGTACGCGGTTCTTTCCTGGCAACAGAGACAGGTCCATGATATACAAATAGTTCCTTCCCTGGCAACAGAGACTGGTCCATGATATGCAAATAGTTCCTTCCCTGGCAACAGAAACTGGTCCATGATATGCAAATAGTTCCTTCCCTGGCAACAGAGACTGGTCCATGATATGCAAATAGTTCCTTCCCTGGCAACAGACAGACAGGTCCATGATATGCAAATAGTTCCTTCCCTGGCAACAGAGACTGGTCCATGATATGCAAATAGTTCCTTCCCTGGCAACAGAGACTGGTCCATGATATGCAAATAGTTCCTTCCCTGGCAACAGACACAGGTCCATGATATACAAATAGTTCCTTCCCTGGCAACAGACAGGTCCATGATATGCAAATAGTTCCTTCCCTGGCAACAGAGACTGGTCCATGATATGCAAATAGTTCCTTCCCTGGCAACAGACACAGGTCCATGATATACAATTAGTTCCTTCCCTGGCAACAGACAGGTCCATGATATGCAATTAGTTCCTTCCCTGGCAACAGAGACTGGTCCATGATATGCAAATAGTTCCTTCCCTGGCAACAGAGACTGGTCCATGATATGCAAATAGTTCCGTCTCTTCCTATTGAAACGGCAACTGGGTATGCACATAGTTTCTTCATGACAGATAGACGAGTTCTTTCCCTTCTTTGTACGCTGTGGTGGTGAATGGTATATCAGTTTGACTCAAACCACAATCGTCTCTTCTCAGGTTTTCTGTAATCTTGACTATTTAAGTCTCTTGGAGGGATGTGAAGTGTTATGACATCATAGTCAGCATCACCATCATCATCATTAGCATTACCACCACAATTTTATCATCATCGTCATCACTATTAGCATTACCACCACAATTTTATCATCATCATAATTAGCATTACCACCACAATCAGTGTCACCATTGTTACTGTTATTATCATCAACCTACCTGTCTATCTATCTATTCACACACACACACACACACACACACACACATATATATATATATATATATATATATATATCCCCCTCACCCCACACACACCACCACCCTTCCACACACACACACACACACACACACACACACACTGACCTCCAGGATTCAGTTTTTTCAGCCAGACTTCAATGCTGCCGTCCACAATACCGAATTCGGCGTCAGAGACATAGGGAGGCAGGTCTGTTAGTTGAGGTGGGAAATACCGGCTGGAGCATGTCGTCTCCAGACGGTTAAAGTCCCTGCCACACACAGACATGGACACGTTCATTTCCATCACACAGAAACGAGGAAGCAACAATACGACAGCAGCAGCAACAATAAACACACACACACAGCGCGCGCGCACACACACACACACACACACACACACACACACACACACACACAGCGCGCACATCCACGCGCGTACACTGTCAAAGACTCAAATGATTTTGCACAGCAAAGTGTCACCATACACAGCAAGACATGACAGCAAAGTGTCACCATACACGTAAAAGAACCCACGGCAACAAAAGGGTTGTTCTTGGCAAAATCTGTAGAAAAATTCACTTCGATAGGAAAAAACAAATAAAAACTGCACGCAGGAAAAAAGGGGTGGGGGGGTGGGGGGGGGGGGGTGGGGTGCTGTAGTGTAGCGATGCGCTCTCCCTGGGGAGAGCAGCCCGAATTTTACACAGAGAAATCTGCTGTGATAAAAGGAAATACAAATACAAATAGACAGCGAGATATGATAGCAAAGTGTCACCAAGACATGACATCAAAGTGTCACCCAAAAATAACAGCAACGTGTCACCATACCCAGCAAGATATGACAGCAAAGTGTCACCATACCCAGCAAGATATGACAGCAAAGTGTCACCATACACAACAAGATATGACAGCAAAGTGTCACCATACACAACAAGATATGACAGCAAAGTGTCACCATACACAACAAGATATGACAGCAACGTGTCACTATACACAACAATATATGACAGCAAAGTGTCACCATACACAACAAGATATGACAGCAAAGTGTCACCATACACAACAACATATGACAGCAAAGTGTCACCATACACAACAAGATATGACAGCAAAGTGTCACCATACACAACAAGATATGACAGCAACGTGTCACCATACACAACAAGATATGACAGCAAAGTGTCACCATACCCAGCAAGATATGACAGCAAAGTGTCACCATACACAACAAGATATGACAGCAAAGTGTCACTATACACAACAAGATATGACAGCAAAGTGTCACCATACACAACAAGATATGACAGCAATGTGTCACCATACCCAGCAAGATATGACAGCAAAGTGTCACTATACACAACAAGATATGACAGCAAAGTGTCACCATACCCAGCAAGATATGACAGCAATGTGTCACCATACCCAGCAAGATATGACAGCAAAGTGTCACCATACCCAGCAAGATATGACAGCAATGTGTCACCATACCCAGCAAGATATGACAGCAACGTGTCACCATACCCAGCAAGATATGACAGCAAAGTGTCACCATACACAACAAGATATGACAGCAAAGTGTCACCATACCCAGCAAGATATGACAGCAACGTGTCACCATACACAACAAGATATGACAGCAAAGTGTCACCATACCCAGCAAGATATGACAGCAACGTGTCACCATACACAACAAGATATGACAGCAACGTGTCACCATACCCAGCAAGATATGACAGCAAAGTGTCACTATACACAACAAGATATGACAGCAAAGTGTCACCATACACAACAAGATATGACAGCAACGTGTCACCATACCCAGCAAGATATGACAGCAAAGTGTCACTATACACAACAAGATATGACAGCAAAGTGTCACCATACACAACAAGATATGACAGCAACGTGTCACCATACCCAGCAAGATATGACAGCAAAGTGTCACTATACACAACAAGATATGACAGCAAAGTGTCACTATACACAACAAGATATGACAGCAAAGTGTCACCATACCCAGCAAGATATGACAGCAACGTGTCACTATACACAACAAGATATGACAGCAACGTGTCACCATACCCAGCAAGATATGACAGCAACGTGTCACCATACCCAGCAAGATATGACAGCAACGTGTCACTATACACAAGATATGACAGCAATGTGTCACTATACACAACAAGATATGACAGCAATGTGTCACTATACACAACAAGATATGACAGCAACGTGTCACCATACCCAGCAAGATATGACAGCAACGTGTCACTATACACAACAAGATATGACAGCAAAGTGTCACTATACACAACAAGATATGGCAGCAATGTGTCACTATACACAACAAGATATGACAGCAACGTGTCACTATACACAACAAGATATGACAGCAACGTGTCACTATACACAACAAGATATGACAGCAAAGTGTCACTATACACAACAAGATATGACAGCAACGTGTCACTATACACAACATGATATAATAATAATAATAATAATAATGGTATTTGTATAGCGCTAAATCTTGTGCATAAACAAATCAAAGCGCTTTCGCACCAGTCATTCTCACGCAAGCATAACTCTAAAACTGAAAAAAACTAAAAAGACAAGGAAGAGGCAGGGAAGGGAGGCTACTTTGGGAAGAGGTGGGTTTTAAGGCCAGACTTGAAAGAGCTGAGTGTGGAGACTTGACGAAGCGAAAGAGGAAGTTCATTCCAATTGCAAGGTCCAGAGACAGAGAAAGAACGGTGGCCAACAGTCGAGAGTTTGAATCTGGGTATATGTAAGTGGAGTGGATCCGAAGCTGATCGTAGTGAGCGAGATGGAGTGTAGAGGTGAAGGCAGGCACAGAGATAGGAAGGGGCTAATTTGTGAATACATTTGTAGCATAGAGTGCTGATCTTGTACTTTATTCGGTGTGAGACAGGGAGCCAGTGGAGATGTTGCAAAAGAGGAGTGGTGTGCTCAGATCTTTTCTTTCTGAGGACGAGTCGGGCAGCAGAATTTTGTATGCGCTGAAGGGACTGAATGGATGAAGCAGGCAAACCAGACAATAGAGAGTTACAGTAGTCAAGGCGAGAGAGAATGAGAGAAACGACAAGTCTAGATGTTGCGTCAGTGGACAGATATTTCCGGATGGAACTGATGCGCCGCAGTTGACAGTAGCAGGATTGACATGTCTGATTGATAAATGTTTGCATGGACAGTGTGTTGTCAAGGACAAGATATGACAGCAACGTGTCACCATACACAACAAGATATGACAGCAACGTGTCACCATACACAACAAGATATGACAGCAAAGTGTCACTGTACACAACAAGATATGACAGCAACGTGTCACCATACACAACAAGATATGACAGCAAAGTGTCACTATACACAACAAGATATGACAGCAAAGTGTCACTATACACAACATGATATGACAGCAATGTGTCACCATACACAACAAATGTGTCACTATACACAACATGATATGACAGCAATGTGTCACCAAGATATTACTGGAAAGTGTCAATATGCACAGCGAGATATGACAGCAAAGTGTCAACAAGATATGACAGCAACGTGTCACAATACACAGCCAGATATTATGAATTTCTACGCCTTGTCTTGAAACAAGCCCCAGGCGTTTACAAATAGAACACATACGTAAATATCAAAAAGGAAAAATTGAACACAAGACACCAAACATTATTAAAAATAATTCATCCCCCAACACCCACAACACACACGCACACACACGCACGCACACGCACGCACACGCACGCACACACACACACACACACACACACATGTCACAGCACACAATCATAATAGGACACCAATACAACCAACAAATCAATACTCACTCACTCACTAATAGTCATTTTAGTTCATACTGGAAAGGGATGAGCTGTTGAGAATTATTCAGGAGGGGAAAAGGTGGGTCTTCAGACTGGATTTGAAAGATTGCAGCGAAGATGAGTGACGGAGAGGCTGAGGAAGTTGATTCCAAAGAAAGGGGGCTTGGTATATATATATATATATATATATATATATATATATATATATATATATATATATATATAGAGAGAGAGAGAGAGAGAGAGAGAGAGAGAGAGAGAGAGAGAGAGAGAGGAAAACAACAGAACAGTTTCTCACATGCCCGACCGGTTTCGACCACTGGTCTTCGTCAAGGGCGTTTACTGGTATGTCAAAATGCAACACACACACCAACAAAGAAAACAAAAAGGTCAACAAAGCTCATGAAAAAAGCTCATGTAAAAATTGCATCCAGGGCATGCAGCATGAAAAGAACAGTGTGAAGTGTTGCTTGGGGAATAGGAAGAGAGGCTGGTGAGTAAAGTAGTCAGAGAGGACGAGAGAGAGGTCGAGAAAAAATAGATGGGCAGATAATAGAAGGAGAGGGAAAAAGAAAGAGAGACAGAGAGGGAGGGGGTCAGGGAGGGAGAAGGGACTGCGAGAGAGGAGGAGAGAGAGGGAAAGACAGAGAGAGACAGACAGCGAGAGAGGGGGCGGGGAGAGAAATAAGGAGAGAGGGGAGTGACAGGCGGACAGATGGCTGACAATGAGAGAGAGAGAGAGAGAGAGAGAGAGAGAGAGGGAGGGAGAGAGAGAGAGGATGGAGAGACAAAGAGAGAGGGGGGAGAGAGAGGGGGGGGGAGAGACAGACGGACAGGCGGAGAGAAGGCAGACACTGACAGACAGAGAGAGAGAGAGAGAGAGAGAGAGAGAGTCCTCTATCGTTGTCCTCACCACCCCACAAACACCCCACAAACACAACCACAGGGACCTCCTTATGGCTATTAGTCCCGAATGTTCAGCCCGTAAGGTGCCACTGTTTTCGGTCTGTCCATCCACTTTTTTCCCCTGGTTTGTCTGACTGTGTGTGAATTTCCGTGAATATGTTCTATGATGATACATTTCATGTTAGTGATTGTGTGGTTGGATTGGTTGAAGTGGCGTGTGACTAGGGTGCCTGTGTTCTGTTTGATGTGATTGCGGTGTATGTAGAATCTTGTCTTGAGAGTGTTCTTTGTTTCTCCTATATATTGTGCTTGCTTGCATTTATCACAGAACAGTAGGTAAATGATGTTGCTGCTGTCGCACGTTACGTGTTGTTGGATTTTGAATGTTTCGTGTGTAGTGTCACTAGTGAATGTGTCTGTTTCCTGCATGTGATCTTTAAAACTGCGTTGTCCATACGTTTTGGTTTGAACAGGGGGGATCCTATGCATGTGGCTGTCAGAAGAAGAGCGGAGTTGGCGTAAGGGTATGTAAGGATGAATGAGATCAGAAAGATACTGTGGACCAGAAGCCTCAATGGACTTTAAACAAAGACAGACGACTTTGTAAATAATTCTTTCTTGTACTGGGAGCCAGTGTAGAGCATGAAGGAGAGGAGAGACGTGATCAAATTTAGAGGAACGAAATACAAGACCAGCAGCATGGTTCTGGACTTTCTGAAGCCTAGCAAGTAGCTGGGTGAACTGACAAGTAGGGAATTACAATAATCCAGGTGGGACAGCACAAAGACACAGAGGGGAGTTTTGGTTGCATTCTTCAGTCAGGATGGATGAAAGTCTGTGAATGTCAAAGTAACACAGTTTGCATATAATTATCTGCAATATGCTGCTGATAGAAAAGAGACTGATCGAGTATGACACCAAGACTGCGGACGGAACAACACAGAACAAACACTTAGAAGAGGAAATACAAGCATTAGAAAGAAAATCACCCCTTACTGAACTTGATACACTTCTCATAACAGAACGTAAGACACAGCTAAGAGAAATTAGAAAATCAAAAATGGAAGGCATAATCTTAAGATCAAAAGCAAGATGGGCATCTCAGGGGGAGAAAATAAACAAACACTTCTGTACATTAGAGAAAAGACATTTTGTTAGCAAACAAATGTTAAAATTAGTATCAAATGATGGCAAACTGTTAACTGAAAGTGATGAAATGCTAGAGGAAACAAAGACATTCTTCAGTGATTTATATAAAGAAATAAAATCACAAAATATAGAGCTTAATAATTACATAACAAATTTACCCAAATTAAGCAAAGTTGAATCCGACAAACTGGAAGGATTAATAACAAAAGAAGAAGCATCAGAAGTGTTAAAAAATATGCAGAATGACAAAAGCCCCGGTACAGATGGGATGACAGTAAACTTTTAAAAAATTTTCTGGAGACAGATAGGGGACTTTGTGGTTCGGTCTATAAATGAAGAGTTTGGTAAAGGTGAAATGTCAAGCACACAAAGAGAAGGATTGATAATCTGCATACTCAAGGGAGATAAACCAAGGGAATACCTTAAAAACTGGAGACCTATCTCACTACTGAATGTCATATATAAAATAAGTTCAGCTTGCATAGCAAATAGAATGAAAACAGTGTTACTAAAACTAATTCATGAAGATCAGACTGGGTTTATTTCAGGAAGGTATATTGGTTGTTACCAAACTAATTCATGAAGATCAGACTGGGTTTATTTCAGGGAGGTATATTGGAGATAACATTCGATTATTATATGACATGATACACTACTTAGATATAAAACAACTACCTGGGTTATTGGTTTCAATTGATTTTGAAAAAGCCTTCGACTCAGTAAACTGGGATTACATGGGAAATGTTCTTGAAACATTTGGTTTTGGAAATGATATCAGAAAATGGATATACACTTTTTATTAAAAAAAAATATTAAAGCTCGTGTAATTGTTAATGGAAAGATGTCACAGGCTTTCACTATAAACAGAGGGTGTCGTCAGGGTGACCCTATATCACCATATTTATTCATATTGTGTGTAGAAATATTAGCTTGTAAAATTAGAGAAGACAAAGAAATTAAAGGAATACAGATATCAGATACAGAATTTAAAATAAGCCAGTTTGCTGATGACACATCATTTACATTGGAAGGAGACAGAAAGTCTTATGAAAAATTGTTTGATGTATTTAGAGAGTTTGAGGAATTTTCAGGACTCAAGTTAAATGTTGAAAAAACTGTTAATGTTTGGTTAGGTAAAAAGAAAAACTCAAATATAATGTACTTAGAGAACCAACGTATGGAATGGAACCCCCTAAATTTAAAATCCTTGGTATCTGGCTTTCACACGATCTATCTAATCTAACGGAAATCAACATGGCAGATAAATTTGTCAAAGTAAAAACATTATTTAATATTTGGTCGAAAAGAATATCAACACCTCTGGGTAGGGTAGCTGTGCTCAAATCACTTATTCTGTCCAAACTGGTTTACCTATGGATATTCTTACCAAACCCACCTGACAATGATCTAAAACAGCTACAAGACATGTGTTTTCAATTTGTATGGGACAAAAAAAAACAGACAAAATAAAACGAGTGTATGCAGTGCATGATGTAGAAAGCGGGGGAATTGGAATACCTAACATACAGGCTTTTGTACAAGCACTGAAACTATCCTGGCTACGAAAAATGCTCACTGCATGTTTTAAATGGAAGAAAATACTACAGAATATACATCCTGAAATAGACAGAATAAAAAAACTATGGCTCAAAAAGATTTCTAAACAAAGGTAATAAGTTTTGGAGAGATGTATATGATGCTTATGATAGATTTTGTCTTTAAATAGAATTAAATAATAATGCAGAAATTGTAGCAGAACCTATTTTTTTACAATAACAAGTTCAAAATCAACATTAACAATTTTCACTGTAAAGCATGGACAGATAAAGATTTATTTTTTGTTAATGATGTTCTAAATGAAAGAGGCCAATTCTTAAATAATGTAGAATTCTCAAGGAAGTATGGGATAAAAGTAAATTTCTTGAACTTCATAAGCTGTACACAAGCAAATAAAGAATATGCAAGAAAAAGGAACATAAAATTTGAAAATAGCAAAAAGAACAAAGATAGCAAGGCATTACAAATATTATTTGGAATAAGTAAAGGAATAAAACCATACTATGAATTACTATTGCAAAAGATAGAAATATTTGACATAAAAGCCTTTATGAAATGGGAAAATAAGCTAAATACACAAATTGATTGGGAGATTGTATTAAAAAAGATAAAGAAAATTAAAGAAATAAAGTTTAAATGGTTTCAGATCAAAATATGCCATATAATCCTGGTGTCAAATAATATCCTAAAAGTAATGGGTGTGACTGAAAATGACAACTGTAATTTTTGTGACACCAAAAAAGATGAAATACAGCATTATTTATGGTATTGCCCAGTTATACAAACTTTCTGGTTTCAGTTTGAAAATAAACTTAAAGAAAACTGTGAAAACTGTGAAAGATTGTCCCTCAAATTTGAACTTATTTTGTTTGGCACTGATGAAAAAACTAAAACAGATGATGTTTTTGATGTGATAGTTTTATGGGCAAAATTCTTTATATACAAGTGTAGAATTAATAAGGTTAAACCAGGTTTACATGCATTCATTGCTGAACTCAAACGCAATTATTCAACAGAAAAACAAATACACCTAATGGAAAGGAATTATCAGGATTTCTCTATTAAATGGCTACCTTATTTAGATTTAGTGATGGAACATGAACTCTAATCTTTTATATAGAGTCAGAGGTATTTCCACAGGAGTGGAAAACATTATATTGACCAATCTTGTATTGACTAGTTTGTTGTGACTTGTATGTTCCCAGTGATCCATGAGGGTTGACTGTTAATGTGTGCTGTGAGCTGAGATTGGAAATATCATGTTCTGGGATCTATGTCTTTTTTGTTGTTGTTGTTTTTTGTTGTTGTTGTGTATGTGTTTGTATTTTGTTTGTTTTCTCTATTCTTCATCCATTCTTTCTTGCTTGCTCATTAGCTATCTGTTAACTAAAAAACACCCTTGCAAACGGTCACCATATTATACATGTGTGTGTATATTGTATGTGTATATGTGCATGCATAGTAATGTATGCATATGTGTGCATGTGTATGTATATATATATATATATATATATATATATATATATATGTATATAGGTATGTATATATATATATGTATGTGTAGGTATGTATGTGTGTATATGTGTGTGTGTATATATATACGTATACATGTACTACCTCTATTGCTAAAGGTGGTGTGAATTGCAATGTTACTTTGTTGGTGTGGAATTTCATGTGAAATTGTAATGGAGACAAAGCTGAAAAGAAAATATAACCTTCTATGCAAGTGGGGGAAAAAAAGAAAAAAAAAAGACTGCGGACGGAAGAGGAAAGAGGAATGTCGTTGCCACTGAGGGAGACTGAGGAAGGAAGAGAGACTGAGTGGCAAAGTCTTTGTGGGGTGATTATCATGATTTCAGTTTTATCCTCATTTAATTTTAGCTTGTTTTCAGTGATCCATGCCTTCAGATTGGAGATGCAGGCCTGAGTAGAGTCAATGAGAGAGGGAAGGAGAGACAGATGTCACGACAGATACAGCCGGTTGTCATCAGAAAAGCTATGGTTGGACAACGAATGATGATTGACAATGGTAGAATCGGTTGTGAAAAGAGAACAAACAGAATGGGCTGAAGCACGGACCCTTGTGGGTCACCAAACTGTACGTCGGAAGGGAAGAATGAAAGACCACAAACAGAAACAACATTGGACCAGTCAGACAGGTAAGAGCGGAACCATGAGAGAGCAAGATCGCAGATTCCAACAGTGTGATTTTAGGCGGTTGGTGAGAATCAAACAGTATCAAGGGCAGCTGAAAGATCAAGGAGGGAGAGAATAGATATTTCGTTGTTGTCAAGAGAAATTAATAAATCACTCGCAATTTTGAGAAGGGCTGCCTCAAGCAAAGTGTCACTGAGATATGACAGCAAAGTGTCACCATACCCAACGAAACATGACAGCAAAGTGTCACCATACACAGCAAGATACAGACCTGCGATTGGACCACATGACGTCCATTTTGCCCAGGTTCGTGGAGTCGGCCATGATCCAGTGAAGCTCCATGGGGGGCTGTGCGTAGCGGGGCCAGTAGGACAGCCTCACCTGCATCTCCGTCATCCTCAGGTCCGTGTTGGCGTCATCATCAACTGTCGGCACACAGCCATGGCGGTCAGGGCTAAGTTCCCGTCCGTTCCCGCCCTTAATCCACTTCACCTCCGTTAACGGCCCTCTTTCCCAGTTCAATATCAGCCGTTAGGGAACATGCATTATGTACAGGACTAGGTTCCCGTCCGTTCCCGCATCCAACTCCTTTACATCACAGCTCTTAAGGAACAATTATTGCATCTAAGGCAGGATTCCCGTCCTTTCCCGCCCTACACACACCCTACCTTCCCCAAAGGCTCCCCTCATTTGAATATCAGCCGTTATAGAACATGCATTATGAACAGGGCTAGATTCCCGTCAGTTCCCGTCCTCCTAGTCCTTTAAATCCCAGCTGACAGGAAACGTGTGTTACGTTTACGGCCACATTTCCGTCCGTTCTGGCTTTCGAATTCATTTGAACCTCTGCTGTTAGTGAATATGTATTGCACTTTGGGGGTAGATTTGTTTTCGGTTCTTCTGACAAGTATACTGGTATCAAACTTGTGATTTTTTCCCGACCTCTGTGTGTGTGTGTGTGTGTGTGTGTGTGTGTGTGTGTGTGTGTCTGTCTTTATGTGTCTGTGTTTGTGTGTCTGTGCGTAACTGTGCAACTAAACTAATTTTAAAATCAAACTTCACTGGCTTCCAGTCTCTCAGAGTTAACATGATTTAGAACAGCCACCGTGTGCCATCAAGTGACTGTTGAGCCTGTTCTAAGCTGCCTCTCCAACAGCCTTCAAATCTCCATTCTGCCTCGGCCCTTTCACGTTGCAGACACCTGCTCTTTTTTTTTCCTTCTTTTTTTTTACCCTGAAATGGGAGGGGGTAACTAGAGTTGTCTTTCCTTAGACATTCTACCTGGAACAACCTTCGTCATTCTATTTGCTACAGTCTCACACTGTCTGCCTTCCAATCATCTCTGATAAAGTATGTTTTTGTGTTGTTGTTGTTATTGTTGTTTTTACCAGAAAGTGTACATCCACCAAATTTCATCCTGGTGTCACTGAGATTCATGGTCTTGTTTGTGGTGCCATTGGGTGTCAAAATAATAGAGATGCAGTTTCAGTTTCACTTTCAAAGAGGAGTCAAAACGTGTCGCTTGATCCATATATGCTACACTATATCTGATGTATTATGCATATGGTGTGTAAACAATACATACATACATACATACATATATATTTATTTTTCAAAGGAGCAGATGCATAACCCCATGAAGCCAACACGTTGGAAAGGCCTGGGGCCGTATTCAAGAGACCTTCATGCATGCAGGTAAATGTGTACCTGCAGGTAATCTGCCTGAGGGTAAGCAATATCCGGAATTCAGGAACACAAGAGCCTACCCGTGGGTATGCAAACCCGAAGGTAACTGAACCTAACTACTAATCTGCCAAGGGTGACTGCCGACGAAGCAGAGGTAAATATGGCGGATACTTTTGTTGAGGGAAAAAGGCGTGCTTTGCGGATTGCACGTGTTTTGCCAACTCTCTCCACAATGTAGTTGGGTGAGAAGAGCATGCATGGAAGGGAATCACCCGGGGTTTTAATCATACACAATGGGTTAGCTGCCTTGAGTCCACCATGCTGTCTTGAATACGAAGTTAACTTTCAAGATAAACTGTACTGGCTGGTCCACATCATGTCAAGGGTAACTTGCCTAAACGCAAAATGAATTTTATCTTGAATACGGCCCGCCGAGAGAACCAGCAGAACAACTCACTTTTCAGGCAGTAGTTCTGTTTGTTGAGCGGAAGGGGGGTGGAGAATCCGCTGGAACAGTCACAGATGTCTGATCCTGCTCTGCACGTGCCCGGAAAGCAGGGGGCCCGGTAGGAACACAGCGCTACACACACACACACACACACACACACAGATTCAAAGAATCAAAGATATTTTAAATCCTGTGGCCTGTTTTGGACCATTGACAACCTAGAAACAAAGTGTAACGAAAGAATATCGACGAAATGCTCAAGAATGCATTCATCGCAAGGGATCACTCAGATTTCATTCTATACTGATATTAGACAGCTACATACTTTACTTATAATTTTACTTAAATTCAAAAAGTGATTTTTACAGTCAGATAATAGTTTACAGTAAATAGGTGCTGAACGAACGCATGTATATTTCATTGGAGTAAACTTGTTTCTGATTTCGTCGTATTTGGGGCATTCCATAACGAACAGAAAATCATCATCCGACTTCAATCATAAGTCTATGATTTCTACATCGAAATTTAACCAATGGGTATATGTAAACATCTGGTGGCTGATAAATGTATTTCTCTCGTCTAGTCTGTTGTATAATATCTATACAAGTATTTGTTGGTCGAGCTCAAAGCGTCACGCTGTGAACGTACGTAATTATGTTGTCAAGCAACACGGATATTTCTACAAACATTTTTCGCACTGGAAAACTGTAATTATTCATAAACGCAATCATAACCTGTTTCAATAAAAAAAAAAATTTCAACACAATTGAACGAATCAGATGTATAAACACCAGCCTCACACAAATTATACAATACGTAATATTATATACCATCTGTGAAAATTCATCTGTCTGATTTGATTAAATATGTTCAAACTCTTACCATTCGAGCTTCCACATGAACCAAAATGGGATAGATTCTCAATTCTGCCTTAGTGCTATGGTTTAAATGAAACAGATGCTTCAAGAATTTAAGCTCTAGTTTTTCTCTGATTGTAAGATGGTTGTATCCCCAAACTTCACGTCCATGCACAAGAACTGGTAACGCCATTGAATAAAACAAATCTAAAGCAATATTTACAGGTAGGTTTTGGTTTCGAGCCAACAGTAGCAATGACAACACAGCACCTTGGGCCTGGTCAAACGTTTTCTTCTCTTCTTTTATATCCTGAAATATTAGAAAGTATGCCTTTCTTCACTTTCAATGTTTTTGTCCCCAAACTTGAAAACACGCCTCAGGTTGTTTTTTGTTTTGTTTTGTTTTGTTTTTCATTAAAAAACCAAACATTTCAGTTTTCTGCACATGAACATTAAGCTTCCGCTCATTGCTATACTTATTCGATGTGTCAAGAACTTTTCTGGTAAACCACCAAAAGAATCAGCAAGCGAAATAGTCGTCAGTATACAGAAACAAAAGTAAATGAACGTAACTCTGCATATCTGTATCGGAAAGAATTCACACACTCACACACACACACACACACACACAGGCGCGCGCGCGCCCACAGACAGATAGATAGACAGACATTGCGAGAAGAAAGCTGCTTGAAGTGGTGGTCCCTCTCCCATCATCCATTCATTTCCCCCATCTACCTCCCACCTCCCACACTCTCCCCTCCCTCCCCCCTCTCTCTGTTTCTATATCTCCCCCCCCCCCCCCTCATTCTCAGTCTGCCCGTTTGTTTGTCTTGCTGTCTACCTATCTGTTTCGTAACACTGAATTTGTTCTGTACATAAATAAAAGCACCTGCCACCTCTCGCTCCCTTTCCACCCACCCCTCCCTCCTCCCTTCAAGAATGAGAATAAGAATAACTTTATTATCTCCAACTGGAGAAATTTGGTCAGGTGCATTTTCACAACATAGACAAGTAAACAACATGGGGACCATAACTGTAAAAGTCAACAACAGCTTTTACGAATATTACGAAGACACAAATGTAAAAAATATATACTTACATCCACACACTGCAGGTAATAACTAGTATTCTTAATGTAAAAACACAAAGAATTAAGAAACATTATTTGAATATAATTATAAGCATAGCCTACTATATTGCACATTGATTATAATAGACAGATAAGATAAGAATAAAGATAAATTGCGGAAAACCACAACCAGATAATCAACACACACCCGCACCCCCCCCCCCCCCCCCACACACACACACACACACGCGGATTACTTGATTAAGCAAGAGTAATAAACATATGTTCTCAAATAAGAGCATTTCACATATTCGCTTTTAAAAAATTGCAATTAATTATTACATCGTAATTATTAACAGAAATATATTTAGAATATGGACGTTAGCATTAGACATATTCCATTGTACATTCATCCTGCATATTGCACATTATTCATCCTACATATTGCACATTCATAATAACCAATTGTCACGTTTTTATGCTCAGTAAACATACAGACACACACACACACACACACACACACACACACACACACACACACGCACACACACACACACACACACACAACTAGAACAAGGTACAACCTATCATGCACGGACTTTCACACGTCTCACATGAGAGTGCGCGCGCACACACACACACACACAGAGTCCTCAAGAATTTAAAAGGTGGATTGAACGTGGAGTAAAAGTCTTCAGAGCTCTGGATTTCAACTTAAAAGTTCTGTAGCGTCGTCCTGATGGCAATAGCTCATAATACTTTGCTAAAATATGGGTGTCGTCAGTTGCTATCTGCCTGCTTTTTTTAACCACTCGACTTTCATACAGCTCTTGCATACTAGCTTGTTTCACTCCCACAGTTTTACTGCATACACTCATGACATCGTTCAAAACACGCTTACTCCTCACTCCCAAACTTCCATACCAGCACATAAATGAAACTGTGAGCACGGACTCGATACAACATCGATAATAACTTTGAAGAATGTTCGAATTTATACCAACATTTCTAAGCTTCTGTAAACAAAGCAAAACAAAAAAACCAAACAAACAAAACAAAAACAGATGCTGGTTTACCAAAATAACACCTGTAGCCGGTGTGTGTGGTGGGGCAGCGACACCTGCCGGGCCAGGCACATGTACCTCCGTTCCGACAGCTCGGATAACATATCGCTGTGACAGCCAGCAATGATCAGCGTCAGCGCACACACACACACACACACACACACATGCCAGAGACTAGACGTGGCACTTTGGTCACAGTGGACCGTCAGTCGCTTCACAGCAGCCGGTGGTCAATAAAGTGCACAGAGATCGCTGTTTATAACACTGCTGCTTTCATCTCCATTTTCACCATCGTCATTTACAACCATTCTCTGTTGTCAGTGCTATCATCATCATCTATAATCATCCTCTGTCGTCATCGTTGTTATCATGATTATCATTTGTAATCCTTATCTGTCGTCAGCGTCACTATCATTGTAATCATTATCTGTCACCAAAATCGTCATCACCATTATAATCATTATCTGTCACCAAAATCGTCATCACCATTATAATCATTATCTGTCACCAAAATCGTCATCATCGTTATAATCATTATCTGTCGTCGTTGTCATCATCGTTATTTGTCGTAAGCCTCACCATCATCATGATCATTATCTGTCGTCAATGGCGTCATCACCATTATAATCATCATATTTCG
>NC_134910.1:1222500-1240000 GCF_041734735.1 Babylonia areolata | reverse complement strand
ACATTATGGCGGTTGATAATTTCAGCGAGAGGAGCACCGAGCAGTGTACAGTGTGAAGAGACTGGGCCTAAAACAGATCTCAGTCGGACTCCATGTTCGATTTTAACGGGTTCAGATTGGAAATGATCAACAATGACAAACTGGAATCGATCAGTGAGATAAGATTTGAACCAGTTTAAAACAGTGCCGTTGATACCAAATGTAACAAAATGAAGACGGGAAAGAAGGATTGAATGGTCTATCGTGTCAAAGGCGGCTGACAAGTCGAGAAGAGTAAGGGAAATTTTTCCTGAGTCGGACGCTATCAGTAGATTGTTCAGAATGTGGAAGAGAGTGGTTTCGGTGCTGTGGTCAGCGCGATAGGCAGACTGAAATGGGTGGATGAGATTGTTGAAACAAAGGTGGTTGTTGAGCTGCTTGAGGACAGCTTTTTCAAGGAGTTTGGACATGAATGGAAGATTAGAAACTGGTCGATAGTTTTTCAAAATGTTTGCGTCAAGGTTGGGTTTCTTCAGAAGAGGCCGGACGATTGCAGTTTTGAAAGTGGATGGAAACGTTCCTGTGAGAAGGGATGAGTTGACAATATTGCCTGCTTGTCTCTGTGTGTATTCAATCATTTCTTGTTGTTTTTCAAGAATATCGTCAATGATTAAACAGCTCTGTCAAGGACTTGTGTAGAGATATACAGCAGGTAAAAAAAAAAGAAAAAAAAAAAAAAAAAAAAAATAAAGCTGTGTGCACACAACAAAAATTTAGAAGAAAATATTCACTTAATCAGAGTGTCCTGCAGAAGTGGTTATCTTCTTTTGTGTGACATACCGTTATTGTTTGTTAAGTATTGTGCAAATCTAACAACTCACAATGCAACCAGACTCCACCCTGTAAAACATGTCATGACCATGCATTCGGTGCATCATGCCTTATCATATTATTATTTTGCTGTATTGCTGTTCAAAGGGAATGCGTTGATATCATATGCGGTCTCATGTGTTTTATGGAAATCATCATGTGGTTCATGTTCTTTCCGAAACATTGTGTTGCTTGGCACACACTAGGAAAGCAAAGTGTAAGCAATGTTGTGCTGGTGTTCAATAATAATGCTTATTATTGATTGTTATAAAATTGCACCGCTACGAATATCTTATGACAACGTTTTCACCTTCACCTTGAAAAAAGGTGAATAATAAAAGCCCTTCCTCTCCAAAACACAAACACTGAAGTCGCTTCTCTTTGTATTTGAGTTTTATTTTAAACATCCGGTAACATATGCAAAAATTATCCTAAAAAAAAAATAAATAAATAAATAAAAAAACTCTCTCACAATTTAACGAGACTCCAGCCTAGTTCTCGGATCTAATGAAAAGTCCTAAGCTGAACGATGTTGGTGTTGTTTTTTTCCGGACGAACCTAGACTGTCGAGATTCACGGCAGTCTCTCAACAAGGATTTAGGAATCGAACATTCGATCAATGCAAATTCAGAACGAACCACGGGCTTTGTTGAGAAAACTGAAACCACAGAGTTGACTGGAGTGTAATCAGCTCGGCAAACACGTCCTCAAGTCTAGTTAAAGAATTTGGTTTACCCTATTTGGGGCATATAAAAGGCAACCTTAGGGTTACAATCACCACGGCTGAAAGCTGATATTCCCTGGAAAGTGTTTGCGCGCCTCCCCCCCACCCCCTCCCTTCCTTTACCTACCCCTTTCCCACACGAAACGGCAGCCATTTCGAACGTTACAAGGTGACTTTCGTCACTTTCTTTTCTTTCTTTCATTCTATAAAAAAAAAAATCCTTTTCAGTATTCATCTACACCTGTGGGTTTTTCAATGCATTCGGAAAACGTAGTCAACAGAAAAACTCTGTTTATTCTCTGATCCCAAAACCTGGTACCCTGAGGTGGAAAGGTGGAGGGGGGGGAGGGGGGAGTGAGCGGTGGTGTTATCACTGGTGTAACAACCCCAAACTACCCCCCAGTTAGATTTTACCTCAGGGTCTTCTGGTTGGAACCACATCCTTTCTATGGGTTCTGTCAACACAAGGACAGGAGTCTTCTGGTTGGAACCACGTCCTTTCTAACACAAGTACAGGAGTCTTTTGGTTGGAACCACGTCCTTTCTATGGGTTCTGTCAACACAAGGACAGGAGTTTTTTGGTTGGAACCACGTCCTTTCTACGGGTTCTGTCAACACAAGGACAGGAGTTTTTTGGTTGGAACCACGTCCTTTCTATGGGTTCTGTCAACACAAGGACAGGAGTTTTTTGGTTGGAACTACGTCCTTTCTACGGGTTCTGTCAACACAAGGACGGGAGTCTTTTGGTTGGAACCACGTCTTTTCTATAGGTTCTGTCAGCACAAGGACAGGAGTCTTTTGGTTGGAACCACGTCTTTTCTATAGGTTCTGTCAGCACAAGGACAGGAGTCTTTTGGTTGGAACCACGTCCTTTCTATGGGTTCTGTCAGCACAAGGACGGGAGTCTTTTGGTTGGAACCACGTCTTTTCTATAGGTTCTGTCAGCACAAGGACAGGAGTCTTCTGGTTGGAACCACGTCCTTTCTATGGGTTCTGTCAACACAAGGACAGGAGTCTTCTGGTTGGAACCACGTCCTTTCTATGGGTTCAGGTCTTCTGGTTGGAACCACGTCCTTTCTATGGGTTCAGTCAACACAAGGACATGAGTCTTCTGGTTGGAACCACGTCCTTTCTATGGGTTCTGTCAACACAAGGACAGGAGTCTTCTGGTTGGAACCACGTCCTTTCTATGGGTTGTCAACACAAGGACGGGAGTCTTCTGGTTGGAACCACGTCCTTTCTATGGGTTGTCAACACAAGGACGGAGGGTCATTTTGGGCTGGCCTTTACTGACCCCTTTCACTCTCCATTCACCCACTGGAAGTTAATGTCAACTATGTAAGGTATATTAGGTTTTGTCACAACAGATTTGTCAATGTGAAACTGGAGCTGATAGCCGCAGAGTGGTTTTATTCTGCACCATTTTGCCAGAGACAACACTTGTACATGTATGCTGCACTCAGGGACTCAGTTTCACGTCTCATCCAGATGACCACCACCCAAGGTCTAGTGGAGGAAGAATAAAAATCCAAGTTCATATGGGATTCGAACCCATGTACACTCGCTTTCTAGTCAAGCACATGTTGATCAGGCCAAGCTCAACCCTGGGATCACTTTCAGACTGGTCTGGAGAAAATCCATGTTTAATCTGGACGAGCGAGATCGAAACTGACTCCGATGTTAAAAGAAAAATAAATAAAAAAGATTTTTTAAAGTTTTTTTTGTTTTATTTTTAAAGAAGAAAGAACTGCCTCCCCACCCCGCGCCCCCCTCCGCCCTCCCCCCTTACGCCTTCTTTCCGCGTCATTTTGCCAGGGTTCCTGTTTTGACGTTAGTTTCGCAATGCAATAATAAAAATTGCATGTCAAAGGGAGACGTTTCTGAGGGACTTGACAGCCTTTTCAGCAGCAGCATTCAGGACAGGACAGGGAAGGGCGGGGGGAAGGGGGAGGTGGCAGTAGTGAGGTGACAAAGGAGGGGAGGGGGAAGGGGTGGAATGAGCTGTAGGGGAGGGGGGGGCGGGGGGGTTCGCGGTGAATACACGGTTGCTGTCACGTAGTTTGCCGAGTTTATTTTCTTCTTCTTCTTTTTTCCCCATTCCCCATTCTTAGAGTGTCAGCCTGCTCTGCATACCTCCTGACTGATATGGAGAAAGGGGTGGAGAAGGGTGGGCTAGGGGTGGGTGGAACTGAGAGAGGGTAGGAGGTGGGTGTTCAGCTGCGTACATAGAAAGAAGAACAGGAAGAAGGCGAAGGACTCATAACACTCTGGGAAGTCACGTCATAACACTATGGGAAACTACGTCTCTGCTCTGTCTCTTCCCAGTTCTTCTGCTAACCCCCACCCCTCCCCTCCCCTTCACACCTGCACTCAGGTCACACCTCCCTCTCCACCACAACTCCTTCCTTTTTTCTTTTTTTTCCCTTTTTTTTCTTTTTTTTTTTTCTTTCTTTTTTGGATCAAGGTGGACACATTTTCATCATGTGTAACAGTACAGTTTTATATCATATGATGGACATTATACCTAACATCGGCACAGAGTTATGGACACTTTGCTTAGCTAACGTAATGTGAAAAGAACACAACCCATACATTGTTTTTTGAAAAAAACAAAAACAAAAAACAAACAAACAAAAAACATATGGAGTATGTTATGTATGAACACATTTCCTCGAGTTTTCCAAACGTGACTAAAAAAAACACCCATTACACAGTCATGTTAAACATTATTACTGCAGACACATAAGTGCACATGAATACACACATACATATATTATCTATATACTCACATACTTACACATTCACATACACCTGTTCTTCAAGTATAGAAATATATCATTGAGCATTCATTATTGCTGTGCATTTTGATCTTTCATCATATTTTGTTATGGGTTATTGTTTTCAAGAAATTTTATATATGGACACCATTTTCTCGTATATACAACGCTTAACATTTCCACTAAATGCATATATCTTTCTACTTTATAACTATTTCTTAAAGCATTCAGAAAGTGCTCTACACATGGTTTAATCTTATTTATTCTGCATTTATAAACAAACAAAAAAATTATTTTGCAAAAAGAATAATATAGTTGAAAGTTTAATCTGTTTTTGTAATTTCATCATTTCCAAAGAGAACTAATTCTATATTTAACTTAATGTTTGAGCAAGTATCACATCTTTCTTTAAAAACGTTCTCTAATTCCTTCCAAAACAATTGAGAGAACTTGCAAAACCATACATAATGTTGTACTGAATCTATTTCATTTTCACAGAAATTGCACTTGTCACTGTTTGTAATGCCCATTTTCTTCAGAATTTTTTTTTGTAACTAAAATGTTGTGACAAATTCTAATTTGAAACCACTTCAATTTTATCTCTTTTACTTTTTTTTTATTTGCGTCATGGTGGTTACCCAATTAACGATGATATCTAATTTTTGCTCCCACTTAACAAAGGAATTTATATTGTAAATAAAGAGTGGTTCAAGAAGTATATCATAATATATCTGCGAGCCTTTCATAGTGGAGGATATTAAGTGAAGTGCTTTCGGTTGTTCATTACAGGTTTTATCACTTAGATAAATATTGTGTGTAAATAAGTAACTTTTTATCGAACATATCAATCCCATATACACTAAATAATTTACATTAATATTATATTTTTCTGTAAAGCACGTTTAACTAAGGAAGCACCCATTCTCATCAACAACATCTCTAACCAGAAATATATTCTTGTTTGTCTAATATTTGTAGTGGATTGTGTTGTTACCAACTCTAAATTTGTCGTTATTTTATAAAACAGGGGCTCTGCAAGTACCTCGTGTGGCTCTTTTAATTCTATTTGTTTCGTAAAATTCGTGTATGCCTGAAAAACATCTTTCCAATTTTTTTTTTTATTGATATTATTGTTGCTGAAAGCTGAACGACAATCCTGCGTCGTCTGCTTTCGAAATCTGTGTCACTTTCGTATTCGCTGAGATCGATTTCATGACCATCAGCCTTGTTGGAATGGACAGTTCCATCAATGAAGTACTGGGTTAGAAACTCACAAATGTCGTCTTCTTCACTTAATGGCAAAATGATTGCAACGCAAGTGTATCTTGTCAGGAAATTTCCAAGTCTGTTGAAAACCGTGCTTCCGTTCACTGTGACCATGTTTATTAAAGCTAGCGTGCCGAATGGCTGGTTTCGTCACGTGGCCTCTCTCGGCCAATAACAAGGGGGGTTTTCCTTCATAGTGACGCATTGTTTACGTAGTGTGTTCTTATTTTGAAAGCGACTATTGGCTCGTAGTTTAAAACTTAACCAATGAGAAGAACATAGATTGAAAGCTACGGACTTGGCCTTTAAACCGATGTATGATTCGACCAGTCGATTCCAAGAGATTAGGGAGGACAAGCTTGTCAAAGGTGATCGATTTTGCGAAGTCATAGGCGATCAGCATGATGAGTTAGGTATTTTAAACACACTTTTAGGCAAAAGAAGACACAATTATGCCTAGATACTTCAATATGACATAAAAGAAAGCCTAAAGTTTACTATGTAGTCAAAATCTGAAAATCGACAACCTGACCCCCATCCACCTAAAATCCCCGCTAGCAGGCAAAGTTGGTCAGGTGCAAAGCGACTCATTTCGTGATGGAGGGTCACAAATTGGTTACATTCGATATTTAGAAACTTGAAAAGACTAACCCCAGCAGGTGCGGGTTAGGTGCAAGTCAGTGAGGGAGAATCATAGAGGGAGGGTGTGTGTGGTGCTGGAGGGGGTGGGGGATGGGGGGTAGAAACGAGGATACAAACTCATTGTTTATGGGGGAGGGAAATGATCTTTTTTTGTTTTCCTGAAGCTCGGCATTCAAGCCAGAAAAAAAGCAATTGCAAAAAGCAACAAAGTACAACACACTATCAAAGTACAACAAACTGCCCAACAAAGACAATTATAATGAAGTGTGTGTGTGTGTGTGTGTGTGTGTGTGTGTGTGTGTGTGTGAAGAGAGAGAGAGAGAGATGGAGAGAGAGAGAGAGAGAGAGAGAGAGAGAGAGAAGGGAGGTTAAAGCACGACAACATAAAACAAAATGCAGCTCATCTTCATTAATTTTCCACTTTTGCACAACGGACATATTAAATCAAGTGCAAAATGTTTTCTGTAACGATGAGAGAGAGAGAGAGAGAGAGAGAGAGAGAGAGAGAGAGAGAGAGAGAGAGAGAGAGAGAGAGAGATTCAGTGAAAAAGCAGAAAACCATTTTAAATGTGGTGGGGAAAACACCCACAGCTTTGCATACACACGACGATGAAGATTAAAACCAAACGATGCACACAGTTACGCTGACACGTACGCGTGCGTGTATACGTATGTGTACGTTGTCGTTATATTCCGGTCTGATACAGCCTAATGTTATAAGTGAAAATTCATTGGCGGAAACAATATCAATTCTCTCTCTCTCTATATATATATGTGTGTGTGTGTGTGTGTGTGTGTGTGTGTGTGTGTGTGTGTGATAGAATAAAATAATTCCTTTTAAAAGCCAGTCAATAGAAATATATATACATTATAATATATATATAAACCGCTGTGGTTTGTGTGTGTGTGTGTGTGTGTGTGTGTGTGTGTGTGTGTGTGTGTGTGTGAGTATGCACAAGTTTTTATATTGACGTGCACTTGTATGTATCCTAATTTCTACTGTATCTGTGTTTGTGTATAATTTTTGATTTATGTTCGTATCTTGTTGTGTACTATCCCCCCCCCCCCCCCCCGAATATTCCTTGTGACCACGGTACACTTGGTAAAAAAGACATATTCTATTATATATATATATGAAAAAATTAAAACTACCACTACCTCTAAAGACAAAACAAACAACAAGAAGAAAGGAGAAGAAAATATACAAACAAAACAATGAGAGATACATAGAAAAACAAATCCCACTACTGTCTTCTTTCTTCTTCTTTTTTTCCAGCAAAAACAAAGGAAACTCCCAACAACGAAACAGCCTGACAAACTGACCCCCCCCCCCCCACACACACACACACCCCCCAACACACACACATAAAACTGACCCCCTCCACGCCTCCGCTGTGGTCAGCAGAAAGGTCAAGGTCAGCACACCCAGCAGACAACACTTCAGCCACATCGTCACTCTGCTCTCTCTGTCGTCTGCCGCTCGGATTGCGCGCGCAGCTCTCTCTTCGCCTTTTTACCGAAACACCCAGGAAGTGAACTGCTCGTCACGCTGACAGTGTCTGCAATCCACCCACGTGAGTCCGGGTGCTGTCACTGATCTAAGAATAGAATGATTATTTTTTGATCAGTGGGGAACTGTTCTGAACAGCCCTGTTCAGACTTGCTTGTTGGGTCGCACACACCTTGCTTGAAATGAACAAAGGCCTGACTTTTTTTATTCCTTTTTTTCTGAAATGGAAAGTTTAAGTTTCTCAAGGAGGTGTCACTGCGTTCGGACAAATCCATATACGCTACACCACATCTGCCAGACAGATGTCTGACCAGCTAGATAACCCAACCATGAGGTCAAGGCCGTGAGTGTTATGCTTTGTACACCAGTCAGATTTTTCTACACAGTTTTGCCTAGAGGACAACACTCTCGTTGCCACGGGTTCTTTTTCAGTGCGCCAAGTGCAGTGCTGCACACGGGACCTCGGTTTATCATCTCACCTGAATGACTAGATGCTCAGTTTGATTTTTCAGTCAAACTTGGGAGAAAGGGTGAGAGTGGGATTTGAACCCACACCCTCACGGACACTCTGTATTGGCAGCTGAGCGTCTTCACCATTCTGCCACCTTTCCTCCATGAAATGAAAAGACCGCTGTGACTGAGTTGGTCAGTTATGCCCATCACTCCCCCCGGAGCATAGGCCGCTCACAACAGTCCGCCAGAGTCCTCTGTCCTGGGCTGCCCTTTCTAATTGTCTCCAGGTGTGCCCCATCTTCTTGGTGTCTGCCTCGAGGTCACGTCGCCAGGTGTTTCTTGGCCTTCCTCTCTTCCGTTTGCCCTGGAGATTCCATTTCAGTGCCTGCCTGGTGATGTTACTGTCTGGCTTCCTCAGGGTGTGCCCGATCCATCTCCATCTTCTGCGCCGAATTTCGTCTTCGGCTGGCAGCTGGTTGGTACGCTGCCACAGGTCTGCGTTGCTTGAACTTGAACTGGAATCAGACGTTTTAGGCCTGGAAGGCCTGTTCGTCGTTCAACTGGATACAGTATACCAGCATGCGTGGCCTAATGATAGCATACTGGATGATATATGCTTGGAGAGCTGGCCCAATGAGCGTCTAACCTAGTCTTGAAAGATAACATGGTTGGGGCAGTCACAACACTGTCTGGTAAACCGTTCCATTTATTAACGACTCGCTCTGTAAAGATAGTGTCGGGCCAGCGTATCTGGAGGATCCTTCTCAGGCAGCTGTTGATGAAGGTCTGCACTTTCCTGGTGGTGGTCTTTGTTGTCCTCCATGTCTCTGCTCCATACAGAAGGACTGAATTGACGTTGGAGTTGAACAGCCTGATCTTCGTGCTGTGACTGAGGACATGATGAAATATGACGTGAATGATGATATGACGTGAATGATGACGTAAAATATGACGTAAATGATGATATGACGTGAAATGAACAGACCGCTGTGACTGAAGATCACGGGCAGGCTCTCTAGTCTTGACCTTCCTGTTTTCATCCTTCGTGATCTGCGACTGCTACGTTCACTTTGTGTACACGACTGGGCTTGTTCTTGTTTCCATAACCCAGCAAACGCTGACATGGATTACGGCATTTTTAACGCGCGTATTTGATCTTGTGCTTTCGTATACACACTAAGGGTGTTCAGGCTCAAGCAGGTCTGCATATATGTTGACCTGGGAGGTCGGAAAATTAATCTCCACCCTTTACCCACCAGGCGCCGTCATCGAGAATCGAACCTGGGACCCTCAGATTGAAAGTCCAAGGCTTTGATTAACCACTTGGCTGTTGCGCCCGTCCATCTGACGAGCACGCTGGGGGGTTGCCAAGATCAGGCATCTGGTCCTCTTTCATTTTTCTTTCTTTCAAAGCAGATGTGACGCAGCAGACTCCACGCCTTGACATCTGAAAGTAGTTTACAACGTTCTCTCACCAGCTGGAATCTTACTTTGACATGGTAACAAAGGAACTGTATGGTAGAGCAGCTAAAGTGACGTGTGCTGTTGAATCTTACTTTGACATGGTAACAAGGAACGGTATGGTAGAGCAGCTAAAGTGACGTGTGCTGTTGGGTTACTTTGACATGGTAACAAGGAACGGTATGGTAGAGCAGCTAAAGTGACGTGTGCTGTTGGGTTACTTTGACATGGTAACAAGGAACTGTATGGTAGAGCAGCTAAAGTGACGTGTGCTGTTGAATCTTACTTTGACATGGTAACAAGGAACGGTATGGTAGAGCAGCTAAAGTGACGTGTGCTGTTGGGTTACTTTGACATGGTAACAAGTCATCTTCTTCAATGTTTTGAGGATTGTGTCTCTCGAGTTTTTAAAGTCATGGATGTCAAACGATCGCCTTTCTTCTTCTTCTTCTTCTCTTCTTTTTCCTCCTCCTCCTCCTCTTCCTTCTTCTTCTTTTCTTTTTCCTCCTCCTCTTCCTTCTTCTTCTTCTTATTCTGCGTTCTACAATTTAGACCTTCACTAATACGTACGAGTGGGCTTTTACATGAATGACCGTTCTTTCCCCGCCATGTAGGCAGCCATACTCCGTTTTCGGAGTTAAACGAAACGTCTGAAACTGAATGACGATAGGACAGAAGTACTGTGACTCTCCCCCCTCCTCCCCCTCCGCTTCATCTGTAAACTCTTGTCTTCGGCCTCCAGGTCTTTTTCTTGAAGCACCTGCATCTCGTTAACTGGTACACCCGTGACCATGACTATTGCCGCCATTAAAATCGCACTGTGCATCAACATGTCAAGAAAACATGCCCGGTCGCGCGCGCGCACACACACACACACACACACACATATGTATATGTATATATATATATATATATATGATGGTCGTGTCCGACTATGACCGACCGACTATGACCACCAGAACAGCAGAGGAGGCAACTGCTGTTCCACCAATCTGGACTAGAATTTGATTACAGTGGAGAGTGTCTTGCACAAATTACATCCCCACTCTCTCGGCCATGAGGTTTTTTGGACAGTCGGCGTTGGGATGGTTCCCTAAGGCCAGCTGGCCCCCAAGGCTGCAGCACAAAGAGCCAGTGCAATCTTGCCACCTTGTTTAAAGACCAAGCTGTAAATGACTTCACACTGCAATGGAGAAACCATTGATCATACAGCTCTCACTTTGTACGGCGGCCAACAGTCGAGTGTTTGAATCTGAGTGTGCGTAAGCAGAGTGGATCCGAAGCTGATCGTAGCGAGATTGAGTGTAGAGGTGAAGGCAGCCACAGAGATAGGAAGGGGCATATTTGTTTATACATTTATAACACAGAGTGCTGATCTTGTACTTTATTCTGTGTGAGACAGGGAGCCAATGGAGATGCGAAACAGGAGTGATGTGCTCAGATCTTTTCTTTCTGAGGACGAGTCATGCAGCAGAGTTTTCTATGCGCTGAAGGGACTGAATGGATGAAGCAGACAAACCAGACAATAGTTACAGCAGTCAAGGTGAGAGAGAATGTGAGAAACAAGTCTAGATGTTGCGGCGGTGGACAGATATTTCCAGACGGAACTGGTGCGCTGCAATTGACAGTAGCAGGACTGACATGTCTGACTGATAAATTTTTGCATGGACAGTGTGTTGTCAAGGACAACGCCGAGGTTCCTGACTGACTTGGAAAGAGGGATGGATGTACTGCCAAGTTTGATTTTGTCAGTTGTGATGGAAGACAGTTTTTGTTTAGTTCCTATGATCATTGCTTCAGTTTTGTCCGCGTTCAATTGTAACTAATTTAGTGGGACATTAAACAAAATTCATCGTCATGACACGACCACAACGACAACACGTTCATATGGACAGTGAGAAAGAGCTTCATCTAGCACAACAGTGACACCACCACAACGACAACACGTGCATATGGGCAAGGTGTCAGCCTGTCTTACGTAACTGACTGGCAATTTGTATGTCTCGACTATCACCTTCGTTGCTGCACTGTAACCACCGGAATCAAGAAAAAGCATCACCCCCCTCCCCACCCACACCCCCTTTTTTCTTCCATCTCCCATGTTCTGCTCAGTCCCACCTTTATCTGAACCAGGAAGACTGACCTGACTCTGTGGGGTGTGATCAGCAAAGGGCACAAAATTATAAAATCACCTGTTGATCTGTTCCACAGAGAGAGAGAGAGAGAGAGAGAGGGGGGGGGGGGGGGTGGGGGGGGGGGGGGGGAGACAGACATACAAACAGACAGGTAGACAGAGACTGGAGGTATAGAAATCAGATGAATACAGACACGCTGCCTTATAGAGATCGATTGTTGATCGATTCCTTTGGATACTTATGTGACGTATATCCTCTGTCAGTTCTAAGCACTTTACAGACCGTGGAGTCACTGGGGGAGTTGTGTTGGAGAGGGGGGCTGGGGGGGGGGGGGGGAGGGAGGGGGGAAGGGGGAGCTGGGTTGGAGGGGGTGAGGCAGTGTGATGGGGGGGTGGGGGTGGAGGTTATCGTGAACACACGTTGCTATGAAGTAGCAATAGCAGGTTGTTTGTTGAGGAGTCACCCCACGTGGTGTACGTGTCAGCCCACTTTGTATATTTTCTGATGAAGAGAGGTAGGCGGGGGGAGGGGGGGCAGGGGGGGGAGTGTGTGTGTGTGGGGGGGGGGGAGGGTGGTGGTGACGCACATAGAAAGAAGAAGAAGAAGGGAAAAAAAAGAAGAAAACGGAGCAGGAACATGAGAAAAAGAAGAAGGAGAAAAAGAAGATTTTCTTGTTTTTTTCTTTTTTCTGCTTGCATTCCCCCCCCCCCACCCCACCCCCCCCTCCCCACCCCCTGCACACACACACCACCCACCCCCTACCCCCCACCCCTCTCCAATAATAAGCGGACTTTCCTGCAACGTTGCCGCGGGTTTTTTTTTGTTTCTTTGTTGTTGTTGTTGGGGTTCTCTTTTCACGTGCGTTAACTGCATGCTGCTCACTGAACTTGGGCTCATCGTCAAATCCCAGTCGTGAAAGAACAGAATGAAAGACGCATTTATCTCCCTTTCTTCCTCCTTCCTCCACCACGGCTTTCCCCCGGGATCACGATCACACGATCCTCTCTGCTCTTCGTTCCATTCTGCTGACTCGATTCACCGACAGCAGGGGATACCCGGGTTTCTTTCCTTCTTTCGCTTTTGGAAGTGCGGGGATGTGTGTGTGTGTGTGTGTGTGTGTGTGTGTGTGTGTGTTACGTGTGTGTGTGTGTGTGTGTGTGTGTGTGTGTGTGTGTGTGTGTGTGTGTGTGTGTGTGTGTGTGTGTGTGTGTGTGTGTGTGTGTGTGTGTGTGTGTGTTACGTGTGTGTGTGTGTGTTTCGTGTGTGTGTGTGTTTCGTGTGAGTGTATGTTACGTGTGAGTGTCTGTGTGTGCGTGCGTGCGTGTGTGTGTGTGTGTGTGTGTGTGTGTGTGTGTGTGTCTGTGTGTGTCTGTGTGTGTATGTATGTACGTATGTGTGTGTGTGTGTGTGTGTGTTACGTGTGAGTGTGTGTGTGTGTGTGTTTTATGTGTGTATGTATGTGTGTGTGTGTGTGTTACGTGTGAGTGTGTGTGTGTGTGTGTTTTATGTGTGTATGTATGTATGTGTGTGTGTATGAGTGTGTGTGTGTGTGTGTGTGTGTGTGTGTGTGTGTGTGTGTGTTACGTGTGAGTGTGTGTGTGTGTGTGTGTGTGTGGGGGGGGGGATATATGTGAGTGTAGCTGCGCGCGCGCGTGTGTGTGTGTGTGTGTGTGTGTGTTGCATGTGTGACCTTGTGTGTGTGTGTGTGTGTGTGCGTTACGTGTGAGTGTGCGTGTGTGTGTGTGGGGGGGGGGGGGAGGGTGTAAAATGTGTGTGTAGCTGTGTGTGTGTGTGTGTGTGTGAGTGCGTGTGTGTGTGTGTGTGTGTGTGTGTGTGTGTGTGTGTGCATTGCATGTGTGACCTTGTGTGTGTGTGTGTGCGCGTGTATTTCTGACAAAGACAGGAGAGACAGAGACGGGGAGGAAAGGAGAGGGAGAGAAAGGGGGGGGAGAGAGAGAGGGGGGAGAGAGAGGTGGGGAGAGAGAGGGGGGAGAGAGAGGTGGGGAGAGAGAGGGAAGAGAGAGAGGGGGGGAGAGTGAGGGAAGAGAGAGGGGGGGAGAGTGAGGGAAGAGAGAGGGGGGGGGGAGAGAGTGTGTGGAGAGAGAGAGGTGGGGAGAGAGAGGTGGGGAGAGAGAGGGGAGGGGGAGAGAAAGAGGGGAAGAGAGAGAGGGAGAGGGAGAGAGAGAGAGAGGTGAGGTGTGGACAAAGACAGGAGAGACAGAGGGGTGTGTGTGTGTGTGTGTGTGTGTGTGTGTGTGTGTGTGTGTGTGTTTCTGTGTTTATTTATTGTTTGTGTGTGTGTGTGTATGTGTGTGTGTGTGTGTGTGTGTGTGTGTGTGTGTGTGTGTGTGTGTGTGTGTGTGTGTTATGATTTTTTTTCACGATGATTTTGTATCTTTCTTTCATGTTCTATTTCTAATATAAGTGCACAAGTTCAGATGTATACAAATGAGACATTCTGAATGGCACGGAGATATCATCTTGTATTTGATTACTTATAAACATGATATATACACTTATTCACAGTTGTATTGCTTTGAATACTATACAAATCTGTCATTATATTTTGCTTTCATCGTGTTTTCATCTTTTGTCATTTCTTCTCTGTCCTGTATACATATTTGTGTCAATTGGATAGGTTATAAAAATGGAAATTAGAGACATGTTTAAAAAAAAATTATAGTTCCTATTCTCTCTCTCTCTATCTCTCTCTCTCTCTCCCCACTCTCGCTCTCTCAGTCTGTACACTATGTTTACTCTGCAATAAGTGTGCATGTGTGCAGCATCACTTTGTATTGTATTGTATTGTATTGTATTGTATTGTATTGTATTGTATTGTATTGTATTGTGTTGTATTGTATTGTATTTCTCTTTCGTCACAACCGATTCCTGTGTGTGAAATTCGAACTGCTCTCCGCAGGGACAGTGCGTCGCTACACTGAGAGCACCACTTTCACAGCATCTAGACAGACCACAGACCAATATTTCACAGCATCTAGACAGATCACAGACCAATATTCCACAGTATCTAGACAGACCACAGACCAGTATTTCACAGTATCTAGACAGATCACAGACCAATATTTCACACTATCTAGACAGACCACAGACCAATATTTCACAGCATCTAGACAGAACACGGACCAATATTTCACAGCATCTAGACAGATCACAGACCAATATTTCACAGCATCTAGACAGACCACAGACCAATATTTCACAGCATCTAGACAGATCACAGACCAATGTTTCACAGCATCTAGACAGACCACAGACCAATATTTCACAGCATCTAGGCAGACCGCGGACCAATATTTCACAGTATCTAGACAGATCACGGACCAATATTTCACAGTATCTAGACAGACCACAGACCAGTATTTCACAGCATCTAGACAGATCACAGACCAATATTTCAAAGTATCTAGGCAGACCACAGACCAATATTTCACAGTATCTAAACAGATCAGAGACCAATATTTCACAGTATCTAGACAGACCACAGACCAATATTTCACAGTATCTAGACAGCCCGAGGACCAATATTTCACAGCATCTAGACAGACCACAGACCAATATTTCACAGTATCTAGACAGACCACAGACCAGTACTTCACACTATCTAGGCAGGACCTCTTTGGTGGCCGTATTGAAGACTTACTTCATTATAATGATAATAATAATACTGTACATTTATATAGCACCCTTTCTCACTAAGAGCTCAGGGCGCTTTACATGAAAAAAAAGTAACATAAAACATTCATGGCCACTCTTTCTCAAAAAACCCCTCCCCCCACTCACACTCTCCCTTTCCCACTCTACATACATCCAAAGTGAGCTGACATGGGTGGTGTTGGAGAAAAGGAAGCTGAGAGCACTTATAGATAGGTTTTAAAAAGATGAGCCTTTAGTGATGAGCGAAAAGCAGAAATAGAATCAGATGCATTGGTATGATGAGGAAGGTTGTTCCAGATGTGAGGAGCAGCAAAGAAGTAAGAACGTTCACCATAGGTTCTTGTATTGACACGAGGAAGTTTCAAAAGGTAGCAGTCAGAGGAAGAGCGGAGATTTCTTCTGGGAGTGTAAACACTGATAAGGTCAGAAAGATAAGTAGGTCCTGCGGAGTGGAAAGCAAGTTACCTTTGACATGGTAGGGACCCACGGGTACAGTTTACCTTGAAGGATAAGTTATCTTCGTATCAGGACATGCGCGGTACACTCAGGCAGTTTAATCCATCGCCTTTGATTAAAGATCCTGGTGATTGCCTTCTGTGGATGGGCTCTTCCCAGCTCACTGCAGCTCAGACCACTGTGGACACAGTCAGCAAGGCACACGCTATCCACATCACCTCACTGCAGCTCAGACCACTGTGGACACAGTCAGCAAGGCACATGCTATCCACATCACCTCACTACAGCTCAGAACACTGTGGACACAGTCAGCAAAACACGTGCTATCCATATCACCTCACTACAGCTCAGAGCACTGTGGACACAGTCAGCAAAACACGTGCTATCCACATCACCTCACTACAGCTCAGAGCACTGTGGACACAGTCAGCAAGACACACGCTATCCACATCACCTCACTGCAGCTCAGAGCACTGTGGACACAGTCAGCAAAACACGTGCTATCCATATCACCTCACTACAGCTCAGAGCACTGTGGACACAGTCAGCAAAACACGTGCTATCCATATCACCTCACTACAGCTCAGAGCACTGTGGACACAGTCAGCAAAACACGTGCTATCCATATCACCTCACTACAGCTCAGACCACTGTGGACACAGTCAGCAAAACACGTGCTATCCACATCACCTGTTTTTGCCTCAAGAAAAACAATGCCACAAAAGGATCTGCCATATTTACCTCTGCTTCGTGGGCAGTCACCCTTGGCAGGTAGTGAGGCTTTAGGGCAAATTTGCCTTAGGGTTTGTAGACCCGCGGGTAGGCTCTTGCGTTCCCGATACTGGATATTGCTAACCCTCAGGCAGATTACCCACTGGTACACATTTATGCGCAGGCACGATGGTCTCCCACCACGGGCACAGCTTTAGCTCTGGCCAGTCATTCACCATGAGGTCTTCTCTTTTTCATCCTTCAGGGGCTGCAACTCCCACGTTCACTCGTATGTACACGAGTCGGCTTTTACGTGTATGACCGTTTTTACCCTGCCATGTAGGCAGCCATACTCCGTTTTCGGGGGTGTGCATGCTGGGTATGTTCTTGTTTCCATAACCCACCGTTCGCTGACATGGATTACAGGATCTTTAACGTCCGTATTTGATCTTCTGCTTGCCGTATACACACGAAGGGGGTTCAGGCACTAGCAGGTCTGCATATATGTTGACCTGGGAGACTGGAAAAAAGAGCTATATCCACCCTTCACCCACCAGGCGCCGCTTCCGAGATTCGAAACTGGAACCATCAGATTGAAAGTTCAACGCTTTAACCACTCGGCTATTGTGCCCGTCACCGTTAGATCTAGTAGAGGGGGAGAAAATACTGCCAACTGTGGGGTTTGAACCAGTGTGTTCGATTCTCACTTCGTAGACGGCCGCGTTACCACTGAGCCAGCACTGCACATTGTTGGCCATGTCTTTCATTGTTCTGTCAGCTGCTCGCCAACCTCCAGTCAACACTGCACATTGTTGGCCATGTCTTTCATTGTTCTGTCAGC
>NC_134910.1:1212500-1215000 GCF_041734735.1 Babylonia areolata | reverse complement strand
TTTTCCCAGAGGACTTTCGTTGCCATGGGTTCTTTTTCAGTGTACCAAGTGCGTGCTGCCCACGGGACCTCGGTTTATCGTCTCACCCGAGAGACTAGACGTCCAGTTTATTTTCCCAGACAAACTTGGGAGAAAGGGTGAGAGCGGGATTGGAACCCACACCCTCACGGACACTGTATCGGCAGATAAACGTCTTCACCACTCTGCCACCTTGCTCTGTGAATGGTGTGTGTGCTGTTTTACATATCGCCTTTTGATTTCAACAAACGCGTCAGCAATATTTTTCTTTTGGAGATAATAAAGCATCGTGGCATCTCCCATCCTGCAGCCCCGTGACTGCAGTGAGGTGCTCCTGGAAGGAAGGGTATAATTCTCAGCGCTATAGTCATGGCTATGGCGTCAGGGAAAACGTTCATGTCATCAGAAAATAGCTCACCGGGCTGCCAGACAATAGCCTTCAGTTTATTACACGGCAGGACACTGGAGCGACAGGGGAATGGACGCTGACTGTCAGTAACGTCAGCGATGACGTTGTAGCAGAGAGAGAGAATGACCTTCCAGGTACACCCAGTGTCCGTTGTTGTTGTTGTAGTTGTAGTAGTAGTTGTTGTTGTTAACCATCCTTTGTATGCACTAGAACGTGTCAGAGAAAGAGGCGCAGGAGAAAGAATGCAAGGAGGGAGGGGGGGGGGGGGGGACAGAACGCAGAGGGGGGGCATGAAGGGGGTGGGGGCAGAATACGGGAGGGGGGGGGTGCAGAATGCAGGGGGGCAGAATGCGGGGGGGGGGGGGGGGGATGGGGCAGAATGCGGGGGGCAGAATGCGGGGGGGGGGGGGGGCGGGGGGGGGGGGGAAGGGACGGAATGCAGGGGGGCAGAATGAATATATAATGTAACAGAACACAATTTTTCAGATACACGAAGCAACGTGGGAGCATAATAATAACAATGATGATGATGATGATGACAACAACAACAATGATAACAATGATGATGATGATGGTGATGATAACAACAACAACAATAGTATTTATACTACTTCTACTACTGCTGCTGCTGCTACTACTACCACTGCTATTACTGTTGATGATGCTGATGATATAATGATGATAACAACAACAATAATAATATTAATAATGATAAGTAGAAGTAGAAGAAGAAGAAAAAGAATACCACTACTACCGCCACTACTACTACTACTAATTCTATTACTACCACTACTATTACTATTGATGCTGATGGTGATGACGATACTGATGGTGATATTATAACAACAACAACAACAACAGCAACAACAATAATGATAATAATCAGAAGAAGAATAAGAATTATACAACTACTAATATTAATGATACTGATGATGCTGACGGTGATAACGATACGGATGGAAAAAAAACCCGAAAAAAAAAGAAAAAAAAAGTTATTATGACAAGAAGCCGTTGCGATCGCAGTCATCTTGATGTGGTGTAGAAGTTCTCCTCCTCCTCCTCTTTCTTCTTCTCCTCCTCCTCCTTCTTCTTCTCCTCCTCCTCCTCCTTCTTCTTCTTCTTCTTTTTCTTCTGCAGTGAGGGCTGCACGTATTGTCGCCGGTGACATTCATGTAGGGGTCACAATACATGCCGCAACAGGGCTGTCTTAGCAAGGCTGTTGTCTCTCGTCACGTGGCCATTCCACTGCAGCTTTCCTTTCTTAACTAACATCAGCAGATCTTTACTGGACCTTGTTAACTGGCCATACCAGCGTCGCTTTCTAATCGTAACTGACGTCAGCAGATCTTCATTAGACCTTGTTAACTGGCCATACCAGCATCACTTTCTAATCGTAACTGATATCAGCAGATCTTTATTGGACCATGTTACCTGGCCATACCAGCGTCGCTTTCTAATCATAACTGAAATCAGCAGATCTTTATTGGACCATGTTACCTGGCCATACCAGCGTCGCTTTCTAATCACAACTGAAATCAGCAGATCTTTATTGGACCATGTTACCTGGCCATACCAGCGTCGCTTTCTAATCATAACTGAAATCAGCAGATCTTTATTGGACCATGTTACCTGGCCATACCAGCATCACTTTCTAATCGTAACTGACGTCAGCAGATCTTTATTGGACCATGTTACCTGGCCATACCAGCGTCGCTTTCTAATCGTAACTGACGCCAGCAGATCTTCATCAGGTGCAAAGTGCTGCCTGATGGTTTGGGACACCTGTTCATCAGTGGTGTGATCAGTGCACCTGATGTTCGGCATATTGTGATGAGAGCTCATTCCCATGGCTTGAGTTCTTCTTTCCAAACCCGCTGTGAGGGGCCACGTCTCGTGTGCATGCAGGAAGATGAAATGATATTATATCAGTGCTTGCACGAGTTTGATCTGGCGTTGCATGTTTTTGTTTTTTTTGTTTTTTGCTTCAGGTGATGATGCTACAGAAGCGGAGAGGCACAGCTGAGAAACGTCCTGTGTCGTGACTGAAGACCAGGTTGAACTGAATGCTGAACA
>NC_134910.1:1200000-1207500 GCF_041734735.1 Babylonia areolata | reverse complement strand
CGTGATCGTGGAAGCTTCAATAATTTCAACCAACATTTAATACATTTCACTAAAGTTTTTATGTACGAAGGATATCTGCCCGTTTCCCCTCATAATACTTTGTTGGATGAGTGAATTGGTACATTCAGAAAACGTTTTATTGCATAGGTGTGCACATTCTCCATTTGTGAGTTTACCTTCAGACCTCAAACTTCTACTGACAGGTTCAATTTGTGTATCAAACATGTTCTAAAACAGATGATAATCAATCAAGTTAAACATCTTATATATCTATGTATCTCTCTCTCTCTCTCTCTCTCTCTCTCTCTATATGTATATATATATTACACCTTTCTATGTTTTCCTTCAAGATCCTTCCCATGCATCGTTTAAACTTGATTTTGATGAAAATACCATTCCCAAATACTTTAACTTTAACATCCGCATTCCATATGGCCACTTTTATGTACTGACAGATGCCCACCCATTCTAAAAACCATAATGTTAGTTTCATCTAAATCAACTGTTAAGCCTAAGCGACCTGCTTCTTATCTCAAAGCATTTAACTGGTTTTGTAAACCCTTAACAGTACCTGCCAAAAAAATACCATCATCTGCGAGTAATAGTAAGAATAGTTCAACAGCTCACGGAATCAACTGAATTCCATGTCTTCCTTTTCTTGACAGTTCCACCGATAATTCATTTATGAAAAATGAGAACATGTGTGGGCTCAAATTACAACCTTGTTTAACGCCATTTGGACAACTAAAACATTCTCTATACACACCATTCGCACGCACACATGCAAGTAGTACTGATTTATACATACCTCTGACAGAGCCATATACAATTCCCCATTTTGCATTGACACCACTTTCACGCAAAACATGCCACAGAGCATTGCGATTCACGGAATCGAAGGTCTACTTAAAGTCTACATAGGCAACATAAAGTTAAGTATTGTTAAGCAAATATTTTTGCACAACAGGAGAGAGAGAGAGAGAGAGAGAGAGAGAGATCCGCCGTGCACTGAAAACAAGACACACACGCGCGCGCACAACACACACACACTCGCACGTACACGCAAGCACACACACACACCAGCACGACATGCAATATGTTTGGTCGTGCAGTGCACCGAAACATTTATTGTCACAGTTGAGAACACGTCACACAGACATTTTTACGTCATTGGACCCCGAGAAAAAAAAAGAAAAGAAAAGAAAAAACAAAAAATTATATAATTATACATGTTGTTCAGATCAAATCGTCATCACTACATGGAGTGTACACACATACTCCCCCCCCCCCATTCCCCCCGTCCCCCCTACCCCCTTGGGATTTGACGACATTCCCCACATGCCGTCACCACAACACGATCTGACGAAACTTCAGACGTACAAGTGACGTCAAAACAACCCTCGTGCAATATACGTCATAAATCGTACACATATTCCAATTTGTCGTGCAAAATCAATCTACTGCAACCTCCATAGGGACTACATTGCTGGATGAGGTGCAGAGGGAGGGGAGGGAGGGAGGAGGAGGAGGAGGAGTGTATGTGATGATACTTGGTCATACATTTTGTAATAAAATGAATTCACACACACACACACACACGTTTCAAAAATTAATCGCGTAGTTCTGCTGCTTGTTGAAAACTCACAATACGATGTTGATAACTAGTTAGCAAGTAGTCCATTAGAAATTAACACCCACTTCCAGTGTACCGGTACAGTAGCCTACCTTAACAGAATCGGGTTATGAGAGATAGGATTATAAAACTGAGCTTTATAATTACTTTCTTCTCTTTCTGCTTGGAAAAATACAAGCACGTAAGTTTCTGGAAAAAAGGTCAAGAAGTGTATGTATGTATGTATATATATATATATATAAAGAAAAGGGTAATAACAGATTAGATCTGACCAGCGAGATACACATATAAATAAAACAAATAAACATAATCAAACTGATGAATAAACATGTGATTTCAAAACAAAGAAATTATGACAAATGATATAAACAGATCAGATCGGGTCAGCAAAATACATAAAGAAACAAAACAAAACAGCATAATCAAAGTGATGGGGGAAAAAACAACGTGATTTCAAAACACAAGAATGACAGTGCATCCACATCATTACGTCATATTACAAGGACTAATGAACAACTGTAGAAACTGTAGCTGCAACAGTGGTACAAACGCGTCTTATGTAAACACTGACACCGTGCCTTATGTAAACACTGACACTGTTTACAATCCAGCACATAAACACAACTTACACGCAAAAAAAGAAAAAAAAGAAGCCAGCATGAACAACTTTCTTTTAACGAGAATAAATTAGCAGGAATCATTTGTACAAATGAGACAGAGGAAGAGGGGGAGAGAAAGAAAGAGAAAGATACAGACACAGACACAGAGAGAAAGACAGAGAGAGATACAGACAGACACAGAGAGAAAGACAGAGAGAGATACAGACACAGACACAAACAGAGAGCAACAGAGACAGAGAGATACAGACAGACACAGAGAGAAAGACAGAGAGAGATACAGACACAGACACAGAGAGAAAGACAGAGAGAGATAGAGACACAGACACAAACAGACAGCAACAGAGACAGAGAGATACAGACAGACACAGAGACAAAGACAGAGGGAGATACAGACACAAACAGAGAGATACAGAGACAGAGAGATACAGACAGACACAGAGAGGAAGACAGAAAGCTCTTGAGAGAGAGAGAGAGGGAAAAAGACAGACAGACAGCGACAGAGGCTGAGACAAAGATGAAAGAAAGGAAAAATCACAGTGCTGGTTTCAGTTCAGCGATGTTGTTCAGCTGACACACTCCAGTGGTACCTTCCACCTATCAGTTACATACATTTGCATAACAAGGTGGTGGGGGTGGGGGGGAGGGGCGGGGGGTCCAGGCGAAAAGGAGGGTGTGGGGGTGGGGGTGCGATGAAGCAGGAGCCATGACAGAGGGTAGGTATCCCGTTACACCTGTAGGAAATGATAGGTACCCCATTAGACCTGTAGGCAATGTGATAGGTACCCCATTAGACCTGTAGGCAATGATAGGTACACCATTAGACCTGTAGGCAATGTGATAGGTACCCCATTAGACCTGTAGGCAATGTGATAGGTACCCCATTAGACCTGTAGGCAATGTGATAGGTACCCCATTAGACCTGTAGGCAATGATAGGTACACCATTAGACATGTAGGCAATGTGATAGGTACCCCATTAGACCTGTAGGCAATGATAGGTACACCATTAGACCTGTAGGCAATGTGATAGGTACCCCATTAGACCTGTAGGCAATGTGATAGGTACCCCATTAGACCTGTAGGCAATGATAGGTACACCATTAGACATGTAGGCAATGTGATAGGTACCCCATTACACCTGTAGGCAATGTGATAGGTACCCCATTAGACCTGTAGGCAATGTGATAGGTATCCCATTAGACCTGTAGGCAATGTGATAGGTACCCCATTAGACCTGTAGGCAATGTGATAGGTACCCCATTACACCTGTAGACAATGTGACAGGTATCCCATTACACCTGTAGGCAATGTGATAGGTACCCCATTAGACCTGTAGGCAATGTGATAGGTATCCCATTAGACCTGTAGGCAATGTGATAGGTACCCCATTACACCTGTAGGCATATACATGAAAAGGGAGAGGGGGGAAAGAATACTGAGCCCCTCTAATGTTTTCTTTTGCAACACATCCACACCTGTATACAAAACAGAGACAGAGACAGGGACAGGTGTCGCTGGGAACTTTGTGCCCCTGGGGAGGGTGGGTGGGGGGGTGAGGGGGAGGGAGGGAGAGGTGGGAGGGGTAGGGGTGGGGGTGGGGGTGATGTTATCAGCTGTACACAGTCAAGCAGTCTGAAACAGGAAGCCCGAGTGATGCATTGTGGGAGGGATGGGGGGGGGGGAGGAGGGTTGTGTGCATTTCCGTGCAGAGGATGCGTGTGCGTGTGTGTGTGTGAGAGAGAGAGAGAGAGAGAGGGAGAGAGAGAGAGAGAGAGAGAGAGAGAGAGAGAGAGAGAGCGTGTGTGTGTGTGCTCACGTGGGGGTGTGAGCGTGCATGTATGTGTGTGTAGTTGTGAGGGGCAGGGGTGGGGGCACACGCATGCACACAAAGTCAGGGGCATGGCTTCAGGAAATACATAGACAAGGTTTGATTCTGAGATACAGTTGGCGGCCATAAGGTAGGGGTGAAGAGTGTGTGTGTGTGTGTGTGTGGGGGGGGGGGGGGGGGGGGTGAGAGTGAGAGACAAAGAGAGAGAAAGGGGGGGGGGAGGGTGCAGCCAATTTGACTGGAAACTTGTGAGGGAGGTTTTGGCACATCTCTTTATCACGGATACACGGAAGGAGAAAGAGAGAGAGAGAGAGAGAGAGAGAGAGAGAGAGAAGGTGGGGGGGTTGATGTGGCAAGTCTCAAGACAAGAAATGGAAGGGTTACAGTTAATGTACATCACTATGTACACACATGCCGCAAACAGTCTGAAACTGTCACAATCAACTGTCACATGAACAGTGAAAAACTGTCACGTAAACAGTGAAAAACTGACGTGGACACACACACACACACACACATATATATATATATATATATATATATATATATATATATATTTGTGGGCCACAGACAGACAGAGAAACAGAGATGGGTACAGAGATTGAGAGAGAGAGAAACAAAGACAGGAACAGGGAGGGAGATAGAGAGGGGGGGGGGAAGGAGAGAGAGAACAGAGAGACAGAGACAAAGAGAGAGACAGCAGCTGGTAGGAGGGGGGTGGGGGGAAGTGGTGCTCAGAGACAGACATGAACCAAGACTGGGTGAGTGGAGCACATGACAGAAATACACCATGGAACACTATCATGAAAATACACCATGGAACACTATCATGAAAATACACCATGGAATCATGAAAATACACCATGGAACACTATCATGAAAATACACCATGGAATTCTATCATGAAAATACACCATGGAACACTATCATGAAAATACATCATGGAATATATATATATGATAGTCAGTCGTGTCCGACTATGACCATCACAACAGCAGAGGAGGCAACTGCTGTTCCGACTATTTGGGCTAGAATTTGATTATAGTGGAGAGTGTCTTGCCCAAGTACATCCCCACTCTCTCGGCCAACAGGGTTTTAGGACAGTCGGCGTTGGGATGGCTCCCAAAGGCCAACGAGCCCACAAGGCTGCAGCACTAAGAGCCAGTGCAATTTTGCCTCCTAGTTTTGAGAATCATAGTCCTTCAAAAATCATGGAATACTATACTGAAAATACATCATGGAACACTATAACGAAAATACTATGAAAAATACTTTTACACTTAAATGGAAATGTCTTTGAGAAAAAAACGAAAGAAAAAAACAACCCCAACAAACCTCAAAGGTGTAAAATTAAGGTGAAAATTAACCCCAAATAAATAGAACAAGAACCAGGAATGCAGGTATATGTAAACACACACACAAATCATTTGTATCAAGTCTGTAAGATCTGTGAGGAGAGAGGGTAGGGGGGAGGAACAGGGTGGGGGTGTGTGGGGGGGGGGGGGGGGGGGCATGAATTTGGTCCGGTGCCACAGTGAAGCAAAATAAATAGATCTATAAAAATGAGTATTATATATATATATATAGCCAAAACTTTCATCTGTTATGGTAAAAAAAAAAAAAAAAAAAAAAAAAAAAAAAATCACAAAATTTCAAATTAGTTTGAGTGACTTTCCATCAGTAATCACTCCTCTACCCCTCTTCTTCACACCAAGGAAAGAGGCAGAAAAAGGGTTTTAAAATCTTTTTGAATAATAAGAATAATAATAATACTAATAATGCTAACAATGCTAACAATCATCATCATCATCAACATAAAGAAAGAAAGAAACTGGCAAGCTTCAGCAACAACAGAGGGGGGGAAATGGTCAAGCCATGAGAACAGATAAATTTTCCATTAAAGAAAATCCCATCCCCCCACCCCCACAAAAAGAAGGAAAGAACAATGAAATCCCAACATTCAACCAACCAAGAAACAAAACAAAACAAAAACAAAAAAACAACAACAAAAACAATCAACACAAGCTGTTTTACTTCAGAACCAAACCAGCAGACCAACACCATGTCAACACCCCAGCCGTGAAGACACCACACCCCTTCACACCTCCACCACACCCCTTCACACCTCCACCACACCCCTTCACACCTCCACCACACCCCTTCACACCGCCACCATCACACACCCAACCCCAAAGTCCCAGTTTCAGTTTCAAAGAGGTGTCGAAGTGTGCGTGCAGAGTGGTCCATATAAACCAAAACAAGCAAACACAAAATCTAAGGGAAAAAAACAAAGAAAGAAAAAAAATAATAAAAAGGCAGATACCTGATCTTCACATAAGCCCAATGCATTGAGACATTCCTTCACTAAAAAAAAAAAATAAAAAAAAAAAAAAAAAATAAAAGCCAGAGAATCTGTGAAGGTGAGAGAGGGGAAAAGAAAACACTGTAATCTTAAAACAAAACAAAAATCATATAGACCCCAATGCTGAAATGTGATGGCCAGACAGACAGACAGACGTCTCTTTCCTCTCTATCTTGTGCTCACCTGTGATGGCCAAGGACCCAGACAGACAGACAGACAGACAGACGTCTCTTTCCTCTCTATCTTGTGCTCACCTGTGATGGCCAAGGACCCAGACAGACAGACAGACAGACAGACGTCTCTTTCCTCTCCACCTTGTACTCACCTGTGATAGGCAAGGACCCAGAGAGACAGACAGACAGACAGAGAGACAGACAGACAGAGAGACGTCTCTTTCCTCTCTACCTTGCGCTCACCTGTGATGGCCAAGGACCCAGACAGACAGACAGACAGACGTCTCTTTCCTCTCTATCTTGTGCTCACCTGTGATGGCCAAGGACCCAGACAGACAGACAGACAGACAGACAGACGTCTCTTTCCTCTCTACCTTGCGCTCACCTGTGATGGGCAAGGACCCAGACAGACAGACAGACAGACGTCTCTTTCCTCTCTACCTTGTGCTCACCTGTGATAGGCAAGGACCCAGACAGACAGACGTCTCTTTCCTCTCTACCTTATGCTCACCTGTGAAGGGCAAGGACCCAGACAGACAGACAGACAGATGGCCGAAGACCCAGACAGACAGACAGACAGACAGACGTCTCTTTCCTCTCCACCTTGTGCTCACCTGTGATGGCCAAGGACCCAGACAGACAGACAGACAGACAGACAGACGTCTCTTTCCTCTCTATCTTGTGCTCACCTGTGATGGGCAAGGACCCAGACAGACAGACAGACAGACAGATGGCCGAAGACCCAGACAGACAGACAGACAGACAGACAGACGTCTCTTTCCTCTCCACCTTGTGCTCACCTGTGATGGCCAAGGACCCAGACAGACAGACAGACAGATGGCCGAAGACCCAGACAGACAGACAGACAGACGTCTCTTTCGTCTC
>NC_134910.1:1152500-1195000 GCF_041734735.1 Babylonia areolata | reverse complement strand
GGGACTGAGATTCTGATTGTTATCCGTATATATATTATGCTGATGTATATTGCCTGTTTGGCAAGGGTTTCAGCTTCTGAGGACATTCCTGGAGCCATCATTGACCGTGTTCAGTGTCTGGGTCACCAATGTAGAGTTGCCATAATTCTAGAAAAAAGTCACAGACTGGAGTACAGCACTGGACCCAACAGATGTTCACAAACGGTTAACCAAAACAACCAAAGGGGGTTAACTCTCAGTTCAGAAGAAGTTACTGCAAGTGAACTGATGTAATCATCAGGCACAACGGATTACCAAACCAGTCCACCCACTGATGTCTTTCTTTGCATGATACACGACTGCACTCCCAGTCTGACTGACAGACACACTGAAGGCAGAGTTCAACAGATCCGAAAAAACAATGCAGTGTTTGCAAAGTTCTTCTGTTGTCCCTTGGCTACGGCAACAGCCAAAATGGAAAGTGGTCGTCATGACTGGCGGCGTGTTGCTTGTGGCGGTGTGTTGCTTGTGGTCATGACTGGTGGTGTGTTGCATGACCGGTGGTGTGTTGCTTGTGGTCATGACCGGTGGTGTGTTGCTTGTGGCGGTGTGTTGCTTGTGGTCATGACTGGTGGTGTGTTGCTTGTGGTCATGACTGGTGGTGTGTTGCTTGTGGTCATGACTGGCGGCGTGTTGCTTGTGGCGGTGTGTTGCTTGTGGTCATGACTGGTGGTGTGTTGCTTGTGGTCATGACTGGTGGTGTGTTGCATGACCGGTGGTGTGTTGCTTGTGGTCATGACCGGTGGTGTGTTGCTTGTGGTCATGACCGGTGGTGTGTTGCTTGTGGTCATGACCGGTGGTGTGTTGCTTGTGGTCATGACTGGCGGCGTGTTGCTTGTGGCGGTGTGTTGCTTGTGGTCATGACCGGTGGTGTGTTGCTTGTGGTCATGACCGGCGGTGTGTTGCTTGTGGTCCACACGCAGTTTTGCACGACCAACACTCTGTCAGTGCTGGTCAGAAATGAGTTAAGTGAGCGTAGTGCAACCATGTCAGTGTGTGTGTGTGTGTGTGTGTGTGGTGTGTGTGTGTGTGTGTGTGTGTGAGCGAGTCAGTGGGATGTTTCTCTCAGGCCTACTTGCTGTAGTTCTGCTCACCGGGTCATCATACAGCAGACTACTGAAACCAAGTTCAGCTTTTGTGTGTGTGTGTGTGTGTGTGTGTGTGTGTGTGTGTGTGTGTGTGTGTGTGTGTGTGAGTGAGTGAGTGAGTGAGTGAGTGCGTGCGTGCGTGTCTGTGTGTGTGTGTGTGTGTGTGTGTGTGTGTGTGTGTGTGTGTGTGTGTGTGAGAGAGAGAGAGAGTGAGTAAACATGTGTGTGTCTGTGTGTGTGAGTCCCAGCAAGTTAGTGTCTCCATCTGTATGCATGCACAAACCGGACTATCTGCATACGTTATTCCAGAATACAGACAAAGTGCGTTTTTCTCCCACACGGCAGCCAGGACACAAAATGGCACAAAATGAACACAGAGTGTGTATGAACGCATGCATGTACAAATGCACAGCCGTCTATGTATGCGCGCACGTGCGTGTGCACCTCCATGCGTGCATGTGTCATTGCAGCGAAAGTGCAGACCCAGGTCCGACAAAGAGACAGGCAGTGTTGTGCACACACACACACACACACACACACACACACACACACACACACACAGAGTCCCCAGGACACATGGCACGTCATCTCTCTCTGACTTCACTGTCAAGTTCTGATATCTTTCTTTTCTCTCACCGACAGCACTAATGTCCTGACACAGTCTTTAACTCTCTCCAAACGAACAGCGAAAGAGACGACGTTAACAGCGTTTCACCCCAATTACCACCATCAAAATATTTCAAGCGGAAGGCTCTTGTACTGAAGAGGTGAATGTCGACAAAGAATACCACAATTCTGACGACGGAAGCTAAAGGTTGGGTCATTCAGACACCCACTGGACACCCGAGGGGTCTGTGTAGAGGAGAAGAGAGGACTGGCCGTACTGAGTGAGTTAACAAGTACATCCGGTGAACCCCAATATATCCCCACTTGCCCATGCCCATTGTGCACCTAAACTTGTTCCTATCTTGTTAAAAAAAAAAAAAAGGTCAACACATGTATATATGCTTACAGGAGTGTATGTACACCAAGCACACACAAAATATTCATCGACCGTCCCTCTTGAAACAGACAATGTGCTTTAAGCAGCAAACATCCACACGTACATGTATACATATCTGCTTCTCAGCCAATGCTTTCAAGATACAGAAAACCCAAATCTTCAAGAAAGAAAAAGAAGAAGAAAAATAACAACAAAAACAACACTGGCAGTAATGAACAGTCAGGGTTAAAGGCCCCGGCACCTTCCCACGGCAATGAAGGTCGTGAATTCACACCCACTGTGTCCACGACTCGGCACAGAAGGCAGGAGGCAATCCCCTCCTGAATTCACACCCACTGTGTCCAGGACTCGGCACAGAAGGCAGGACCCTCCTGAATTCACACCCACTGTGTCCACGACTCGGCACAGAAGGCAGGACACAATCCCGTCCCTCTACCATTTTTACCTTCCCCACCCACAGGTACCCATACATACCTGGTTGGAGTGAGCAAAATCAGAGCAAGACATCTTTCCCACAGACACGCCAGGGCCTCGAACTCTGACCACTGGTCAACACAGGATCTGAAGTCCGACACCTGACCCATCCTGTCATGGTACCTCCATGATTAGTCCAACACCTGACCTATCCATGGTACCTCCATGATTAGTCCATCAGCTGACCTATCCATGGTACATCCATAATTAGTCCAACACCTGACCCATCCATGGTACATCCATGATTAGTCCAACACCTGACCTATCCATGGTACATCCATGATTAGTCCAACACCTGACCCATCCATGGTACATCCATGATTAGTCCAACACCTGACCTATCCATGGTACATCCATGATTAGTCCAACACCTGACCCATCCATGGTACATCCATGATTAGTCCAACACCTGACCTATCCATGGTACATCCATGATTAGTTCAACACCTGACCTATCCATGATACATCCATGATTAGTCCAACACCTGACCCATCCATGGTACATCCATGATTAGTCCAACACCTGACCCATCCATGGTACATCCATGATTAGTCCAACACCTGACCCATCCATGGTACATCCATGATTAGTCCAACACCTGACCTATCCATGATACATCCATGATTAGTCCAACACCTGACCTATCCATGATACATCCATGATTAGTCCAACACCTGACCTATCCATGGTACCACCATGATTAGTCCAACACCTGACCCATCCATGGTACATCCATGATTAGTCCAACACCTGACCTATCCATGATACATCCATGATTAGTCCAACACCTGACCCTATCCATGGTACCACCATGATTAGTCCAACACCTGACCCATCCATGGTACATCCATGATTAGTCCAACACCTGACCCATCCATGGTACATCCATGATTAGTCCAACACCTGACCTATCCATGATACATCCATGATTAGTCCAACACCTGACCCATCCATGGTACCACCATGATTAGTCCAACACCTGACCTATCCATGGTACGTCCATGATTAGTCCAACACCTGACCCATCCATGGTACATCCATGATTAGTCCAACACCTGACCCTATCCATGGTACGTCCATGATTAGTCCAACACCTGACCCATCCATGATACCTCCATGATTAGTTCAACACCTGACCTATCCATGATACCGCCATGATTAGTCCAACACCTGACCTATACATGGTACCACCATGATTAGTCCAACACCTGACCTATACATGGTACATCCATGATTAGTCCAACACCTGACCCATCCATGATACATCCATGATTAGTCCAACACCTGACCCATCCATGGTACATCCATGATTAGTCCAACACCTGACCCATCCATGGTACATCCATGATTAGTCCAACACCTGACCTATCCATGGTACCTCCATGATTAGTCCAACACCTGACCCATCCATGGTACATCCATGATTAGTCCAACACCTGACCTATCCATGGTACATCCATGATTAGTCCAACACCTGACCCATCCATGGTACATCCATGATTAGTCCAACACCTGACCCATCCATGATACATCCATGATTAGTCCAACACCTGACCTATCCTGTCACAGTGCCGCCATGATCAGATAAACCATCCCCCAAAACTCCACAACCAAATTTTTTTTTTTAAACCCTCAGACAGTAACTTGATACGTGATCTTCATAACGCCGCAACCAAATCATTTTTTTTTCTAAAAAGCATCAGACAGTGACCCGATAAGTGATCTCTAATACACCACAACCAAATTAATTCAAGAAAACATCAGACTGTAACTTGATAAGTGATCTTTAAAACACCACAACCAACTTCCTTCTCCACTGATGCCTTCGTGCTTCAGAACCATCATGTGTGCAACAACCCAACAAGAGCACACATGCAAACTACACACACGCATGAAGATGGCACTGCCTCACAATACTGCGTGGGACGACAAACACACACATTGTCAACAATTTCACCCTATCTTAACTTGCAAGTCGTTTCACACCAACAAAGCTGAATGGTCCGTGATGACGCCACAACCAATGATGGTTATTGCCGGGAGGTGGCGGGTGATGACTGATTGCCGGAATCTGGCGGCGTATTGCAAACAAACAGAAGTGTTAGAGGTGAGGTGTTGTGAAACTGCTAACATCATTCATCGTGGTGACCACCACATCACATTGTGTCTCATGATGACGATGCCAGTGGTGAGGAGGAGGAGGAGGTGTGTGATGATGACGATGACCTGTGATGAAATATCCACTTCACTGTTTCATGAATGTTACAGAAGGGCATTGTAGATATATATATATAATTTTCGTGTGGGATATATATATAATTTAGCGAGAACCTGTACATGGAACTGTACACATAAAAAGTAACACAAGGTCACATGCAGAATGTTGGAGTGCAGCAAGCTTCCATTCCACACGGAACGACACAAAATCATCAATTCAAATGTTACCATAAAAGATAAAATCCAAGTATGATAAAACAATGTACAATCAATAAAAAGGTAAAACAATGTACAATTAATAAAATATGACAAAAACTGAATAAAATATAATATCATAACACTGACTGTTAGCACTACAAAGAAATAAAACCCACAAAACACTGTGTAAATATCACAACTCAATATTTTAGCTGTCATAATAAAACAGTTCATGTGAAAGAAACAAAACCCAAAACTACTGGCAGTGTATGTGTGTGTGTGTGTGCACAAGTGCTGAGGTAAAGGCATACTGATGGAGGGGAAGGAGGAGGAGAAGAAGGAGAAAGAGGAAGAGGAGGAGGAGGGAGAGGAGGAGGAGAGAGGAGGAGGAGAAGGAGGAAGACAAGAAGGAAAAGGAGGAAGAGGAGGAGAAGAAGGAGAAAGAGGAGGAGGAGGGAGAGGAGGAGAAGAAGGAGAAAGAGGAAGAGGAGGAGGAGGGAGAGGAGGAGGAGAAGAAGGAGAAAGAGGAAGAGGAGGAGGAGGGAAAGGAGGAGGAGAAGGAGGAAGACGAGTCATGATGAACTCAGTGTGTTGTGCAAACCGTGTCATGATGAACTCAGTGTGTTGTGCTAACCGTGTCATGATGAACTCAGTGTGTTGTGCAAACCGTGTCATGATGAACTCAGTGTGTTGTGCTAACCGTGTCATGATGAACTCAGTGTGTTGTGCTAACCGTGTCATCATGAACTCAGCGTGTTGTGCTAACCGTGTCATGAACTCAGTGTGTTGTGCAAACCGTGTCATGATGAACAGTGTGTTGTGCTAACCGTGTCATCATGAACTCAGCGTGTTGTGCTAACCGTGTCATGAACTCAGTGTGCTGTGCTAACCGTGTCATCATGAACTCAGTGTGCTGTGCCGAATCGTTCACACATAGCACCCACTTTGGCCCCATGCAAGACAAATCAAATCAAAGCACGGTGCTCAGAGCCTCACCACCGACCCCGTGGGCCATCTCAAGGCTATCACCACGTTAGCAACTGCTTCAAGTCAAGGGTAGCCCATGCAGGACACGTCAACAACAGAACGTCACACACACAGCACCGACCGGCTCCTCAACCCCCATCCCTCCACCTTCCTCGTCCCTTCCATCAAGTCAAAACTGAATCATGTCAACGTTGGACCAGTGACCATACCCACTGCCTCAACACTGCTCAAGCCATGACCTGCGTGCCGGGTCAACAGATGCCAAAGGTCATTTGCTGTGAAGGCAGGTGGTGAAAGGGTGGACCACAGATGCAGGCTATGCCCATTCCCCCCTCCCACACCCCACCCGATTGTCCAACGTCTTTCATGATCTCTTGACTGCTGTTCATTCTGCCAACAGATGGTCAGTTCTGGACTGCCTGCCTTGTTTTTGTTCTTTGCTGCCCCGTCACCAACACCGTTTCACTGGCATTACTCGTTCACTGCTCATTCCGTGTTTCCAGTGTACAGCCACACCCAGGTTCGTCTGATGCAGACGCTCTGGCCGACTGCTTTCTGGCTAACTGAAAACACGTTCCCCATTTCAGTCTTTGAATAATTCCTTCTTCATCTTTGCCAAAAAATGTGTAACAAAGATGAAAAAAAAAAAAGCCAAAAAGTTTCATGTTCTTTTTTCATCCTTGTGTCAGAAAAATATTTCAATCCAAAATTTAGAGAAAGAAATTAACAGATGGCACACATTTTATATATCATTCTGATTGAAATAGAAATGTAGTTAAGTGAAAGTAATTCTGTACACTCAAAATACTTAAGACTTTGATGGTGTGATCATTCCTCAGAAAAACCCTCAGGCAGCAGAACACTGAAGTGATAATTAGCATTAAAAAAAAAACATGGAGAGTGAAAAAAATAACCTATCAATAAAAGTTTTTAAAAGTTTTATTGTTGAAGGTTCCCAAAACAGACCCAACTTGCTATATCATTAAAAACATGATCAGTTTTGATGATTGAGTCACTGGCATGTCTCATTCAAAATGAACTGATGAATCTGTATACATGTTTATCAATAGATAATGTTGTATTTTATCAATAGATAAAGTCGTATTTTGTTTCCCCCGTTTTAGGAAATCTTTCCTGATGACTGAACACTGTTCATGCTGAAAGAAATGTCTTCTTCAGTTTTCCAATCCTAATTTCAAGTGATACTGTGGGACTTTCAGTTTTCACCGCCACTCAAACAACTTGGCAGCAAAACAGCTCTAACAGTAATACAGACCCAAACCATTTGATAACAAAGTTCTGTAAGGCAAACCGACTCTGCAAACTGACTCTGAATTGATCTCATCATAATAGTTCAAAACGTTTCAAAATGTAAGCAGTGTATTAAGCCATTTCAAATTCACGAAGTGTAAGTTTCAGAATGTGCAAACACATCTTTAACAAACAAAAAGCTTGGATGCTTAACAATTTAATTTTCCATTTTTGAATGTAAAAATACATCTGTAACAAAGAAAAACCAGGTTTCTGAATGCTTAACAATTTCATTTTTCAAACTGCTTGGCGAAACGATTTTTAAAAATCTCAGAAAACAATTGTTCACATTACGGTTTATGCTGGCTGCTTTACAGACTTCAATGTCGGGACAGATAACTGAACATATCAAAACCAAACTTAGGCAGATGAACAATTTAGTATTCCAGTTTTGACACCAAAACGTGGTTAAATTCATCAATAAGGATAACCCAGTTCAACTGGCTTTGCATGGTTGTCTGAGCTTTGATGCTTGAAGAAGTTTGTATCCCCCCTTTAAATGGTTCAAACAACATTACTCCCAGTTTCCAAAAATCACAAATTTCCAAGACTGAAGAAAATTTCAGTTCAAAGTTTGGATACATACCACAGAACTTCATATCCAGTCCACAGATGTAAATGATTCCATAACTATCTCTGTTCTGAGAGGTGAATAATTCTATTCAGAACAAAGCTTTTCAGACTGAAAAAAAAAAGAAAAAAAAAAAAAAAAAAAAAAAAAAAAAACTACAAACAAACCAATGTCCTATACTATATTCATGGGCACATATTTCCGCCACAGTTTTGTCACAAACACACACACACACATACAGAGACAAGTGCAGAAGTACATACACACACACACACACGCAAACACCAACACACCCCCCCACACAAAAACACACTCCGCCACACACCCACCACACCCTCTCTCCACATCAAGTCAGCCGCCGCCAACACTCGGCCAGACTGGTGGCGCTGGACTTGAGCAGGAACTTCAATCGGTAAAAATCCTCCAGAGTGACTCCCCCTGCCAGGCCCTCCAGGCTGCAAGCGAAGCGGGCCACCATGCACGCCCTCTCCCGCTCCAGCCACACGCTGTGGTCCTGCTCCACACTCGACGAGTCACCCTCGCCCATCGGCTCAGAGTTATCACCCCCTGCCGCTGTGGCGGTGGAGCCAGCGGCGGAGTTGTCCCCCCCCTTGCCGGGGCCCCACAGGGTGTACTCCACGACGGCCCGGACGTGCGTCAGGCACTCGAGGCGGCGTGGCTCCAGGAGGAGACGAAGGCGCTCCACGGTGGTGAGGAGGGTGGCCTCGTCCTCGTCGTCAGGGGGCGTGTCCCGGGCCACGTCGTGACGGTAGTAGTCGTTGGTGGCCTCCTGCAGCAGCCGGTCCAGGAAGCCACACATTGCCTCCCCTTGCGGCACGTCTGGCGCCCTCTGGTGGGGGAGGAAGGCCACCACCTGTGTGTGTTGGGGGTGGGTGGGGGGTGGGGGGGGGGGGAGCGAGGTTGAAAGCCAGGTTGTTAGTTTTAGTTTTTGGGGGTGTTTTTTTTTTTTGTTGTTTTAAAAAAAAAAAATTTCTTATTAGTAGTAGTAGTAGTAGTAGTAGTAGTAGTAGTATTTATTTATTTATCAATTAAAAAAAATTCATTTCCTTATTTGTTTGTTTAACTATTTATTCATTAATTTAATTATGTACAAATCTTCTTTTTTCACTCAAGGCCTGACTAAGCGCATTGGGTTACGCTGCTGGTCAGGCATCTGTTTGGCAGGTGTGGTGTAGTATATATGGATCTGTCTGAATGCAGTGACGCCTCCTTGAGCTACTGATACTGATAATGACACCGGGTGGGGGTGGGTGCAATTTCCAGATTCACTTGCACGCTCTGAGTGAACTTGACCATGCGCATGTGTGTGGCTCATGTCAGTGTTTACATGCAATGTAAGTCCATGTAATAATCACTACTAATACCATTACTACATGCACATATTTTTTAGCGCATGTCATAGTTTATATGCAATGCAAGTCTACATAATAATGATTACTACTACTACTACATGCACATATTTTATGCTCATGTCCGTGTTGATACGGAATGTAAGTCTATGTAATAATTACTACTACTACTACTGCTGCTACTTTTACCACAGCTGCTCAGCCGAGCACAAAATCCGGCTCTTTAGTTGGCCGAGCAGCGTCTAGCGTCTTGGGTCAAAATTTTTTTAATGCCAGACTTTCCCACCGCACTCTGTACTGACCGGCACATTCGCCGCGGTATTTCTGGCCCCGCGCGCCAAACTGGGACACTGCCTTCTTTGTTTCACTCGGCCCCGCGGCCCCCGCCCCACTTTTCCCACCTTTTCACAGCATCCACACATTTCCTGCAGCGATTACAGAAAGTTGAATTATTGCTATTCCTGGTTGTATTATTGGAGTGCAGTTTGATTTGATTTACACAATTTCATTATTTTATCAACATCATCGTTTCATTTTTTTTTTTTTTTTTTTTTTTTTACCTGAAAAATCTTCGTCTTTCTCGTGGAATGAAGTAAAGGGCACGGCAGTGCCATAGGCCGACAGACACTCACCCCGCTCTCCATCCCCCTGCTGCTCACTCTCACCATGCTACAGTGTGTTCATTTAAACACTTGTTGTGCTGCCAAGAAAAATCGCACAACTCAAAAGGTAAGCTAATCTGCATGCAGGCATGCTATATGTTCTGTGTGTATTTACGATGTTATTGTGCTAAACGCCTGTTTTCTTAGAGAGGGATTTAAACATAACGATTTTTGCGATCATGTTTCTGCTTATCCTTCTCTTCTCTTTCTTCATTTATGTTTCAGCCGTTGCCGCAACAACCGCAATGTAAGAAAACATATTGTGTTTGGAGTCAATGGAAAGCTTATTTTGTGTTCTTTTTAGAAAACCACTTCTTTAGTCGTTATTTCCAATCCATCCGGGAAGATGATGCGCGAAAGAAACAAAGCAGATTTACCGCTGAACAAGCGTACAGCGAGTGCCGCTGGCACGGCCTGTTTGTCAGCCACGTTTATTTATATCCATGCCTTACTTCCTGGGTTCATGAACTTTCGCAGGGCCAACTAAAGTGCCAGCACTGAACAACCGTGTTACCATTACAAGTGATGTTGATATCATCACCATTGCTATTGTCATAGCTGTCATCGTCAACATAAACTGACTGACTGATTGGTCAAGTAGTTAGTTAATCAATCTTTTTTTTTCTTTCTTTTTCTTTTAACGATCATTGGATGTTTTTGTTCGTTTGTACTGTTTCTGAATATTGTACACATGTCTTTGCAAAAATAAAGGAAAAGCTTATCAAGAAAAAAAACAAAAGGACTGTAATAATTATGTGTTTCGGTTGTCTCTGTGTGAGAGTATGAGTGTGTGTGTGATACAATACAATACAAAGCGACACAACACAACACAATACAAAATGATGCAACACAACACAAAGCGGTACAACATGACACAACACAACGCCACACAACACAATAAAAAGCGAAACAACACAACACAACACAACACAAAGCGGTACAACACAACACAAAGCGGTACAACATAACGCCACACAACACAAAGTGTTACACACAAAACAAAACAATGAAACGTGATACAATACAACACAAAACAAAGTGACACAACATAAAAACAACACAAAACAATACTGAGTGACACAACACGAACCTACACGAAACAAACCAACACAACACTACATAAACCAACACAACATTATACAAAACAACACAAAAGAACCCCCCCCCCCTCCCCAACCCCCACCTTCCCCCGGAGGTCAGGCCGTGTGATGGGGACGACACTTCCCAGGTCAGTCTCACAACACAACACAAACAAATACAACACAAAACAACGCAAACTGATACAACACTACACAAAACAAAACACCACAGACACGTCCCCCCTCCCACCTTCCCCCGGAGGTCAGGCCGTGTGATGTGGAAGACGTCCCCCAGGTCCGTCTCGGTGACGGTGAAGCCGCGGTCCAGGCAGTGCGACAGGGCACTCAGCAGCTGCAGCGCCGTCATCAGCAGCGCCCGCAGGTACGACCCCGGGTCAGGGGTCAAGGTCTCCCGCAGCAGGGCCAGGTGGGAGGACAGGCTCTCGGCGATGTCGAAGACGCCGACGGCTAGGAAGCATCGCGCCTGGCACGAGTCGTAGACGGAGTTCTGAAGGAGCTGCGAGGTCTTGATGAAGTCGGCCGTCAGGAAGGAGAAGGGCACGTTGTCGGCGAAGATGGCCGCCGGCCGCAGGAGGCTGGGGTGGGCCGACTGGCTCATGTCCGCCGCCGGCCGTGAGTGCAGGACCTGGGGACAGCCAGAGGGTGGCCAGAGTTTAGAGTCAGAGTCAGAATCAGAGTCGACGGGCGCAATAGCCGTGTGGTTAAAGCGTTGGACTTTCAATCTGAGGGACCTGGGTTTGAATCATGGTGACGGCGCCTGGTGGGTAAAGGGTGGAGATTTTTACAATCTCCCAGGTCAACATATGTGCAGACCTGCTAGTGCCTGAACCCCCTTTGTGTGTAAACGCATGCAGAAGATCAAATACGCACGTTAAATATCCTGTAATCCATGTCAGCGTTCGGTGGGTTATGGAAGCAAGAACATACCCAGCATGCACACCCCCGAAAGCGGAGTATGACTGCCTACATGTTGATGGCGGGGTAAAAACGGTCATGCACGTAAAAGCCCACTCGTGTACATGCGAGTGAACGTGGGAGTTGCAGCCCACGAACGCAGAAGAAGAAGAATCAGAGTCAGAATACCTTTCATTATATCTCATCTCGGCAGATAAGTGTGGTGAAGTCTGTCATACTGCGTAGGAGCGACCCTGTTAACATGTCAACAACTTTTCCCTTGAGGGAGGAACGAGATCGTTCCGAAAATTTGGAATATGTGACAGACTGATATGCTTGTTTTTCTTCTCTCTCTCTCTCTCTAATATATATATATATATATATATATATAATAATAATAATAATAATGGATACTTATATAGCACACTATCCAGAAATCTGCTCTAGGTGCTTTACAAAAACGCTTTTGATAACATAAAACATTATATCTATGTTACATACACACACCAAAATGTGACCACACACACACACACACACGCGCGCGCGCACGCGCACGCACGCACGCACACACACACACTGCATACATACATTTTAACATACATGTGTATCTAACAGCTACCCTAACACATACGCACACATAGGCAGGCACAAACTTACATAAACACACGCACACACAATACACATTCATATACATGCATGTAATTATGTACATATACATATGTATACACACATAGTCAAGCACACCTAACAAAAAGGAAGTGGACCTGCCACAATTGAATTTATTGCTGAGGGAAAAGGTGAGTTTTGAGACGAGATTTAAAAGATGCGAGGGAATCAGAATGACGGAGGTTATCAGGGAGCTTGTTCCACGTCTTTGGCGATTGAAAAGAAAACGATCTGTGTCCATAGGTCTTACTTCTGACGTGAGGTATCCTGAGAAGTCGAGTATCAGAGGAAGAACGGAGCTGGCGAGACGGGGTATAGATATCGATGAGTTCAGAAAGATACTTGGGGCCAGATCCGTTGACTGCAGAAAAGGTCAGAGTGGATAGCTTATAGTCTATTCGATCAGAAACAGGCAACCAGTGGAGAGACTGAAGGAGAGGAGAAACATGGTCAAATTTAGAAGCTCTGCAAATGAGTCTGGCAGCGTTATTCTGAATTCGTTGGAGTCTGTCTAACAGGTATTTGGGAAGGCCGGCCAAAAGAGAGTTGCAGTAATCCAATCTTGAGAGAACAGCAAAATGGAAAAATTTGACATACAACATATATCCCACAGGGGATGGTAACTGTGGTCATGATGACGATAAATGTTGTGGATGGAAAACGTTTGTCAAATTATGTTGACTCTTTCACCGCAAGGTTTGTTATCTCTTTTACTGCCAAGTTTCTATGTAAAAAAACAAAATAAAATAAATAATAAAAAAAAACCCATGCTCCCCAGCGCCAAATATTTTAGAGACATTAAGCTGTCAGTCGCACTCACAGGCTTCGGTCCATGTCAAAACAACACACTGAATGGGCTTGTTCACTTCACTCTCAGTCAAAGGTTAGTCATTGTTCCACTGGTGGAAACTGGCTGCAGCTGTCAAGCTTTGTTACAATGCGAAAACGGGCGCAATAGCCGAATGGTTAAAGCGTTGGACTGTCAATCTGAGGGTCCCGGGTTCGAATCACGGTGACGGCGCCTGGTGGGTAAAGGGTGGAGATTTTTACAATCTCCCAGGTCAACATATGTGCGCTGTGCAGACCTGCTAGTGCCTGAACCCCCTTCGTGTGTATATGCAAGCAGAAGATCAAATACGCACGTTAAAGATCCTGTAATCCATGTCAGCGTTCGGTGGGTTATGGAAACAAGAACATACCCAGCATGCGCACCCCCGAAAACGGAGTATGGCTGCCTACATGGCGGGGTAAAAACGGTCATACACGTAAAAGCCCACTCGTGTGCATACGAGTGAACGCTGAAGAAGAAGAAGTTACAATGCGAAAAATGGTCTTTTTAACAGAACCCCTCCATGTCAGCTGCAGTTGCCTCTGGAGGTGAAAGAGTCTACTTAAAGGGTTTTCTTCATTTAATAATTTTTCTTCTTTTTTTTTTTGTTGGCGAATCTTGGTGTACGAATTCCATTCAACCTCGTAGGGTCTAGATACTGTATACAGGTGTGCCTCCACACATACCTGGACCATGGAAGTTTATTCGGAAAACAAGACATTACTTCTCCAAAATTATGCTTAATCTAGCAAATTTACCGTGAGGCACTGACACAGACTCTCACTGGGGTTTGACTCCCTGTCCTGTGCAAATTACCAGTCCGCCCAGCTACCAGTCAGTACTACCGGTCAGTACTACCAGTCCACCCAACTACCAGTCCACCCAACTACCAGTCAGTACTACCAGTCCAGTCCCAACTACCAGTCCACCCAACTACCAGTCAGTACTACCAGTCAGTACTACCAGTCCACCCAACTACCAGTCAGTACTACCAGTCCACCCAACTACCAGTCAGTACTACCAGTCCACCCAACTACCAGTCCACCCAACTACCAGTCAGTACTACCAGTCCACCCAACTACCAGTCCACCCAACTACCAGTCAGTACTACCAGTCCACCCAACTACCAGTCAGTACTACCAGTCCACCCAACTACCAGTCAGTACTACCAGTCAGTACTACCAGTCCACCCAACTACCAGTCAGTACTACCAGTCCACCCAACTACCAGTCCACCCAACTACCAGTCAGTACTACCAGTCCACCCAACTACCAGTCCACCCAACTACCAGTCAGTACTACCAGTCCACCCAACTACCAGTCAGTACTACCAGTCAGTACTACCAGTCCACCCAACTACCAGTCAGTACTACCAGTCCACCCAACTACCAGTCCACCCAACTACCAGTCAGTACTACCAGTTCACCCAACTACCAGTCCACCCAACTACCAGTCCACCCAACTACCAGTCAGTACTACCAGTTCACCCAACTACCAGTCAGTACTACCAGTCAACTACCAGTCCACCCAACTACCAGTCCACCCAACTACCAGTCAGTACTACCAGTTCACCCAACTACCAGTCAGTACTACCAGTCAGTACTACCAGTCCACCCAACTACCAGTCAGTACTACCAGTTCACCCAACTACCAGTCCACCCAAGTGGAGAAATCGAAAGTTGCTGCGGCTGGTGCCCTCCGTTAGCATACTACCTCCCCAAGAACTATATGTGAAAAGTGCTGACACTGGTGCCCTCCGTTAGAATATTACCTCCCCAAGAACTATATGTGAAAAGTGCTGACACTGGTGACCTCCGTTAGAATATTACCTCCCCAAGAACTATATGTGAAAAGTGCTGACACTTGCTGTCAGACCTTCCTGCCTGGACCATGAATACTGACTTTGCTGCAGCTACAGTCTTGATGTTCAAAGCCTCTAGAGACGTTTTACATTGCACCCAAAAGAGAGAGAGAGAGAGAGAGAGAGAGAGAGAGAGAGAGAGAGATACGATCATCACCAACAGACATGATCACCCCCAACAGACAGACAGATAGACAGACAGAATCATCCACAACAGACAGACAAGATCACAGACAGACAGGATCACCCCCAACAGACACAGGCAGGATCACCCCCAACAGACACAGGCAGGATCACCCCCAACAGACAGACAGGATCACCCCCAACAGACAGACAGACAGACAGGATCACCCCCAACAGACAGACAGACAGACAGGATCACCCCCAACAGACAGACAGACAGACAGACAGACAGGATCACCCCCAACAGACAGACAGACAGACAGGCAGGATCACCCCCAACAGACAGACAGACAGACAGGATCACCCCCAACAGACAGACAGACAGGATCACCCCCAACAGACAGACAGACAGACAGGATCACCCCCAACAGACAGACAGACAGGATCACCCCCAACAGACAGACAGACAGACAGGCAGGATCACCCCCAACAGACAGACAGACAGACAGGATCACCCCCAACAGACAGACAGACAGACAGGCAGGATCACCCCCAACAGACAGACAGACAGACAGGCAGGATCACCCCAAACAGACAGACAGACAGACAGGATCACCCCCAACAGACAGACAGGATCACCCCCAACAGACAGACAGACAGACAGGATCACCCCCAACAGACAGACAGACAGACAGACAGGATCACCCCCAACAGACAGATAGACAGACAGGATCACCCCCAACAGACAGACAGACAGACAGGATCACCCCCAACAGACAGACAGACAGGATCACCCCCAACAGACAGACAGACAGACAGGATCACCCCCAACAGACAGACAGACAGACAGGATCACCCCCCAACAGACAGACAGACAGACAGACAGGATCACCCCCAACAGACAGACAGACAGACAGGATCACCCCCCAACAGACAGACAGACAGACAGACAGGATCACCCCCAACAGACAGACAGACAGGATCACCCCCAACAGACACAGACAGGATCACCCCCAACAGACACAGACAGGATCACCCCCAACAGACACAGGCAGGATCACCCCCAACAGACAGACAGGCAGGATCACCCCCAACAGAAACAATCATCCTGAACGGACAGACAGAGATGATCATCCGCAACAGAGACAATCATTCCCAACAGAGACAATCATTCCCAACAGAGACAATCATCCGCAACAGACAATCATCCGCAACAGACAATCATTCCCAACAGAGACAATCATTCCCAACAGACAGAGACAATCATTCTCAACAGACAGACACATGACAATCACCAAGCACGGACCATCAGCTGGCAGGCAGTGTTGTTGACCCTCAGCTTGGCGTTGTAGACCACGCATCGCCCCGAGGCGTGCAGGGCCTGCCCGTAGATGTCAAAGTCTGCCCACTTGAGGTGCTGGGGGGCCCCAGGCAGCGAGATCTTCTCCAGGGCCAGGAGCCGCTCACACTGGATGTACATGTCGTGCAGCGTCTGGAAGTTGAGCGATGTCAGCCTCGAGTACGTCTCCCGCAGCTTCCCTTCCCCCAGCGTCACCTGGGCGTTGGGCCGATTCATTGACACGTACTGGTCAGACCCGGCCGTGTCCGGCCGCTTGGGCCGACGGCGAGGGATCGGCCGCGGCCGGGACAGCGTACCGCCGGCCGATGACTGGCTGTCTGACTCGGACGACACTGTTTCCTTGGAGACTGAGCGCGGCGCCATGTGAGGGATGGGGGGCAGGGGGAGCAACTCTCCATTACTGTCCACGGGCTGGGCGGGCGAGGAGGTGTGCCACATGAGTGAGGACGTCATCGACGCCGTCATGAAGGGGGAGGCGATCATGGCGGAGGAGGAGGAGGTGACGGGCAGCGCCGATGTCATCGATGATGTCATGGGCTGCCCCGCCGACGTCACCAGTGACTTCACAGTGGGTGTCGGGGGGGCGTCATGACTGGACATGCTGCCACTCCGCCTGCTTCGCTGACCCGTGTCGGCTGCCGGTTTGCGCTTCGGGTGGGGGAGGGTGGCTGAGTTCACCGCCGCTGGCGGCTTGTGGGAGGGCGCCTCTGTCCCGTGCCCCACGGAACCATGGGAAACGTCTGTCATCTGCGTGAGTTGAGAGGTCACGGATTTGGTGTCAAGGTCGTCCTTGGTGCTCGGTGCGTAGGGCGGGATTTCCTCGTAGATGGGCTGTGAGGCAATGAGCAGGCGGCGCTCTTCTGTCAGCTCTGGCTCCACGAACGTCTCACCTTGTCCGCTTCCCGATCGACCCAATACCTGCCACAGAAAAGGTCAGTGTATCTCCTTTATTTCTCTCATACCTGTGACAGTAAAGGTCAATGTGTCTCCTTTACTTCTCTCCCAACACCTGTGACAGTAAAGGTCAATGTATCTCCTTTATTTCTCTCCTAACACCTGTGACAGTAAAGGTCAATGTGTCTCCTTTATTTCTCTCCCACCTGTGACAGTAAAGGTCAATGTGTCTCCTTTATTTCTCTCCTAACACCTGTGACAGTAAAGGTCAATGTGTCTCCTTTACTTCTCTCACACCTGTGACAGTAAAGGTCAATGTGTCTCCTTTATTTCTCTCCCACCTGTGACAGTAAAGGTCAATGTGTCTCCTTTATTTCTCTCACACCTGTGACAGTAAAGGTCAATGTATCTCCTTTATTTCTCTCCTAACACCTGTGACAGTAAAGGTCAATGTATCTCCTTTATTTCTCTCCTAACACCTGTGACAGTAAAGGTCAATGTGTCTCCTTTATTTCTCTCCCACCTGTGACAGTAAAGGTCAATGTGTCTCCTTTATTTCTCTCCTAACACCTGTGACAGTAAAGGTCAATGTATCTCCTTTATTTCTCTCCTAACACCTGTGACAGTAAAGGTCAATGTGTCTCCTTTATTTCTCTCCCAACACCTGTGACAGTAAAGGTCAATGTATCTCCTTTATTTCTCTCCTAACACCTGTGACAGTAAAGGTCAATGTATCTCCTTTATTTCTCTCCTAACACCTGTGACAGTAAAGGTCAATGTATCTCCTTTATTTCTCTCCCAATGTCTGTGACAGAAAAGGCCAATGTATCTCCTTTATTACCCTCCCAATGTCTGTGACAGTAAAGGTAAATATATCTCCTTTATTTCTCTCCCAATGTCTGTGACAGTAAAGGTAAATATATCTCCTTTATTTCTCTCCCAATGTCTGTGACAGTAAAGGTAAATATATCTCCTTTATTTCTCTCCCAATGTCTGTGACAGTAAAGGTAAATATATCTCCTTTATTTCTCTCCCAATGTCTGTGACAGTAAAGGTAAATATATCTCCTTTAATTCTTTCCCCATGCATCACAGTAAAGGTCAATGCATCTCTTTTATTCCTCTCTCCACACCTGTGAATAAATGTAGATACCTGTCCTTCATTCCACTCCAAATACCTGTGACACAAGGAGGTATCTTTCCCAAATACCTATGACAGAAGAAGATAAATAAGAAGGCAAAATACATCCTGTATTTCTATCTCAGTACCTATGACAGAAAAAGGTAAGATGCATTCCGTACTTCTGTCTCAGCACCTTTGACACAAGATGGTAAACACATCACCTTCTCAGCACATTTGACACAAGAAGGTAAACACATCACCTTCTCGGTACCTTTGACACATGATGGTAAACATATCACCTTCTCAGCACCTTTGACACAAGATGGTAAACATATCACCTTCTCGGTATCTTTGACACATGATGGTAAACATATCACCTTCTCGGTACCTTTGACACATGATGGTAAACATATCACCTTCTCAGCACCTTTGACACATGAAGGTAAACACATCACCTTCTCAGAACCTTTGACACATGAAGGTAAACACATCACCTTCTCAGCACATTTGACACAAGATGGTAAACACATCACCTTCTCAGCACCTTTGACACATGAAGGTAAACACATCACCTTCTCAGCACATTTGACACATGAAGGTAAACACATCACCTTCTCAGCACCTTTGACACATGAAGGTAAACACATCACCTTCTCAGAACCTTTGACACATGAAGGTAAACATATCACCTTCTCAGCACCTTTGACACAAGATGGTAAATATTTCCTGTATTTCCATCTCAGTACTTGAAATATTTCCTGTATTTCTATCTCAGCACCTATGACAGAAAAAGGTAAAATACCTTCTGACTTTCTAACTCAGTACCTTTGGCACAAACAGGTAATTATTTCCTATATTTCTATCTCAGTACCGTTGACACAAACGGGTAATTATTTCCTGTATTTCTCTCAACACCTTCGACAGATTTGATCGAGTATTTCCTGTATTTGTCTCGGTACCTTTGACACACATGGGCACATATTTCCTGTATATCTCAGTACCTTTGACACACATGGGCACATATTTCCTGTATATCTCAGTACCTTTGACACACATGGGCACATATTTCCTGTATTTGTCTCGGTACCTTTGACACACATGGGCACATATTTCCTGTATATCTCAGTACCTTTGACACACATGGGCACATATTTCCTGTATTTGTCTCGGTACCTTTGACACACATGGGCACATATTTCCTGTATATCTCAGTACCTTTGACACACATGGGCACATATTTCCTGTATATCTCAGTACCTTTGACACACATGGGCACATATTTCCTGTATATCTCAGTACCTTTGACACACATGGGCACATATTTCCTGTATATCTCAGTACCTTTGACACACATGGGCACATATTTCCTGTATATCTCAGTACCTTTGACACGTATGAGTAAATGTTTCCTGTATTTCTACCTGTGACACACACAACAAAATTACTCTGAAAACAACAACAAAACTACACAGTCCCACCATGCTGTTCAAAGTGGTTCTTCCATTCGAACACCCCATCCACCTCCATTCTCCTCCCGCACACTGACCTTTGACCCGCCACCGCCGACCTCCTCTCCCTTCCACCCTCCTCCGTCCCCCACTGTCCGCGCAGGGGAGGTTGCTCCCACGTCCGCCACCTCCGACTGGTCAAGCGACGGCTCGGGCGTTGCCGTGGCGATGCTGGAGGGCGCCACAGGTTCCAGGTAACCCTCTGCCGGCACGTTGGGGCAGAGGGTGCGGGTGGTGGCGTCGGGAGGGTCGTAGAAGGGGGCTCCCTCCTTGGGCAGGATGGCTTCGTACAGGTTCTCCAGGGAGCCCAGGGGAGACAGGATGGGCATGTCCAGATCGTCGAAGCCTTTCTCTATGGACTGCGCCGCTGCTGGGCAGGGTGTAGGGCGGGGAGAACAACACACCAATGGCAGCTTTACGTTCACAGACTGTGCCGCTGCTGGGCAGGGTGTAGGGCGGGGAGAACAACACACCAATGACAGCTTTACGTTCACAGACTGTGCCGCTGCTGGGCAGGGTGTAGGGCGGGGAGAACAACACACCAATGACAGCTTTACGTTCACAGACTGTGCTGCTGCTGGGCAGGGTGTAGGGCGGGGAGAACAACACACCAATGACAGCTTTACGTTCACAGACTGTGCCGCTGCTGGGCAGGGTGTAGGGCGGGGAGAACAACACACCAATGACAGCTTTACGTTCACAGACTGTGCCGCTGCTGGGCAGGGTGTAGGGCGGGGAGAACAACACACCAATGACAGCTTTACGTTCACAGACTGGGGAGGGGGGGGGGGCTTGGACAAGACGTTCTTCACTAAAAATCAAATTCTAGCCCAGACAGCTGGGACAGCAGTTGCCTCTGCCACCCTGATGGTCACACACAGGATATTTTTTCACCTTTATTCAAACACTGGAAATGGAAATGTAAGTTGCAGAGTTACTTTGTCATTTCTTCATACAATGCAGAATATGGATAGTTACTTGTCATTATTTTTATGCAATGCAGAAGATGCATTTGCGTTAAAAAAAATTGCACACTGGGAACAAATGTAAAAATGGAAAAAAAAAAAAAAAAATCAGGGATATGCCTTACTGGTGTTAAGAAAAAAAAAACAATCAGGAATATGCCTTACCGGTGTTAATAAAACAAACAATCAGGGATATGCCTTACCGGTGTTAAGAAAAAAAAAACAATCGGGGATATGCCTTACCGGTGTTAAGAAAAAAAAAACAATCGGGGATATGCCTTACCGGTGCTAAGAAAAAAACAAAACAATTGGGGATATGCCTTACCGGTGTTAAGAAAAAACAATCAGGGATATGCCTTACCAGTGCTAAGAAAAAAAAAACAAAAAAAACAATCGGGGATATGTCTTACCGGTGTTAAGAAAAACAATCGGGGACATGCCTTACCGGTGTTAAGAAAAAAAAACAATCGGGGATATGCCTTACCGGTGTTAAGAAAAAAAAAACAATTGGGGATATGCCTTACCGGTGTTAAGAAAAAACAATCGGGAGTATGCCTTACCGGTGTTAAGAAGAAAAAAACAATTGGGGACATGCCTTACCAGTGCTAAGAAAAACAAACAATCAGGGATATGCCTTACCGATGTTAAGAAAAAACAATCGGGGATATGCCTTACCGGTGTTAAGAAAAAACAATCGGGGATATGCCTTACCGGTGTTAAGAAAAAACAATCGGGGATATGCCTTACCGGTGTTAAGAAAAAACAATCGGGGATATGCCTTACCGGTGTTAAGAAAAAACAATCAGGGATATGCCTTACCGGTGTTAAGAAAAAACAATCGGGGATATGCCTTACCGGTGTGAAGAAAAAACAATCGAGGACATGCCTTACCAGTGTTAAGAAAAAACAATCAGGGATATGCCTTACCGGTGTTAAGAAAAAACAATCGGGGATATGCCTTACCGGTGTGAAGGAAAAACAATCAGGGATATGCCTTACCGGTGTTAAGAAAAAACAATCGGGGATATGCCTTACCGGTGTGAAGAAAAAACAATCAGGGATATGCCTTACCGGTGTTAAGAAAAAACAATCGGGGATATGCCTTACCGGTGTGAAGAAAAAACAATCGGGGACATGCCTTACCGGTGTTAAGAAAAAAACCCAATCAGGGACATGCCTTACCAGTGTTAAGAAAAACAAACAATCGGGGACATGCCTTACCGGTGTTAAGAAAAAACAATCGGGGACATGCCTTACCGGTGTTAAGAAAAACAATCGGGGACATGCCTTACCGGTGTTAAGAAAAAAAAACAATCGGGGATATGCCTTACCGGTGTTAAGAAAAAACAATCAGAGACATGCGTTACCAGTGCTAAGAAAAAACAATCGGGGACATGCCTTACCGGTGTTAAGAAAAAACAATCGGGGACATGCCTTACCGGTGTTAAGAAAAAAAAAACAATCGGGGATATGCCTTACCGGTGTTAAGAAAAAACAATCGGGGACATGCCTTACCAGTGTTAAGAAAAAACAATCGGGGACATGCCTTACCGGTGTTAAGAAAAAACAATCGGGGATATGCCTTACCGGTGTTAAGAAAAAAAAAAACAATCAGGGATATGCCTTACTGGTGTTAAGAAAAAAAAAAAACAATCGGGGATATGCCTTACTGGTGTTAAGAAAAAAAAAAAACAATCGGGGACATGCCTTACCGGTGTTAAAGACTGGGTCATTTCTTCATACAATGCAGAATATGGATAGTTACTTGTCATTATTTTTATGCAATGCAGAAGATGCATTTGCGTTAAAAAAAAAATTGCACACTGGGAACAAATGGAAAAATGGAAAAAAAAAAAAAAAAAAAAATCAGGGATATACCTTACTGGTGTTAAGAAAAAAAAACAATCGGGGACATGCCTTACCGGTGTTAAAGGCCAGGTCATTTTTTCATACAATGCAGAATATGGATAGTTACTTGTCATTATTTTTATGCAATGCAGAAGATGCATTTGCGTTAAAAAAAAATTGCACACTGGGAACAAATGGAAAAATGGAAAAAAAAAATCAAAAAAATCATCGATATGCCTTACTGGTGTTAAGAAAAAAAAAACAATCAGGAATATGCCTTACCGGTGTCAATAAAACAATCAGGGATATGCCTTACCGGTGTTAATAAAACAAACAATCGGGGATATGCCTTACCGGTGTTAAGAAAAAAGAACAATCGGGGATATGCCTTACCGGTGTTAAGAAAAAAAAACAATCGGGGATATGCCTTACCAGTGTTAAGAAAAAACAATCGGGGATATGCCTTACCGGTGTTAAGGAAAAAAAACAATCGGGGATATGCCTTACCGGTGTTAAGAAAAAACAATCGGGGACATGCCTTACCGGTGTTAAAGGCTGGGTCATCGCCCAGAGAGATGGTGTTCCGTCGGTTCTCCAACGCAGTGGTGTTTGAGGCGTCCGTCACCAGCTGCACGTCAAACAACACACATCACTGAAACTGTGCTGTGTTGTCCTGCGTTGTCCTGCGTTGTGTTGGGTGTTGTGTTGTGTTGTGTTGTCCTGTGTTGTACTGTGCTGTATTGTACTGTGTTGTGTTGTCCTGTGTTGTGTTGCGGTGTGTTGTCCTGCGTTGTCCTGCGTTGTGTTGGGTGTTGTGTTGTACCATGTTGTACTGTGCTGTATTGTACTGTGTTGTGTTGTACTGTGTTATGTTGCGGTGTGTTGTCCTGTGTTGTACTATGTTGTGTTGGGTGTTGTGTTGTGTTGTGTTGTCCTGTGTTGTACTGTGTTGTGTTGTGTTGTGTTGTGTTGGGTGTTATGTTGTGTTGTCCTGTGTTGTGTTGTCCTGTGTTGTGTTGTCCTGTGTTGTGTTGCGGTGTGTTGTCCTGTGTTGTACTATGTTGTGTTGGGTGTTGTGTTGTGTTGTGTTGTCCTGTGTTGTGTTGTCCTGTGTTGTGTTGCGGTGTGTTGTCCTGTGTTGTCCTGTGTTGTGTTGTGCTGTGTTGTGTTGTGTTGTGTTGTCCTGCGTTGTACTGTGTTGTGTTGGGTGTTGTGTTGTGTTGTCCTGTACTGTGTTGTACTGTGCTGTATTGTACTGTGTTGTGTTGTCCTGAGTTGTGTTGTACTGTGTTGTATTGTCCTAAGCTGTGCTGGGTGTTATGTTGTCCTGTGTTGCGATGTGTTGTACTGTGTTGTGGTGGGTAACATTGTGTTTCATTGTATTGCGCTGTTCTGTAATGTATTGCACTGTGATGTAATTTGTTTTGTATTGTGTTGTGTTGCAGTGTTATTTAATTTGTTGTATTGTATTGTAATATGCATTGCAATTTGTATTGTATTGAACTGTTTTGCATACTTTGTATTGCAATTTACATTTTACAGTACTCTAATTTTGTTGTGCTGTACTGTACTGCACTGTACTGTACTGTACTGTACTGCACTGTACTGCATTGTACTGTACTGTACTGTACTGTACTGTACTGCACTGTACTGTACTGTACTGCACTGTACTGCATTGTACTGTACTGCACTGTACTGCACTGCACTGTACTGTACTGTACTGCACTGTACTGCACTGTACTGCACTGCACTGTACTGTACTGTACTGCACTGTACTGTACTGCACTGTACTGCACTGCACTGTACTGTACTGCACTGTACTGTACTGCACTGTACTGCACTGTACTGCACTGCACTGTACTGTACTGCACTGTACTGCACTGCACTGTACTGCACTGTACTGCACTGTACTGCACTGTACTGTACTGTACTGTACTGTACTGCACTGTACTGCACTGCACTGTACTGTACTGTACTGCACTGTACTGCACTGTACTGTACTGCACTGTACTGCACTGTACTGCATTGTACTGTACTGCACTGTACTGCACTGTACTGTATTGCACTGTACTGCACTGTACTGCACTGTACTGCACTGTACTGTACTGCACTGTACTGCACTGTACTGCACTGTACTGCATTGTACTGTACTGCACTGCACTGTACTGTACTGTACTGCACTGTACTGTACTGCACTGCATTGTACTGTACTGCACTGTACTGCACTGTACTGCACTGTACTGCACTGTACTGTACTGCATTGTACTGCACTGTACTGCACTGTACTGCACTGTACTGCACTGTACTGCACTGTACTGCACTGCACTGTACTGCACTGTACTGCACTGTACTGCACTGTACTGTACTGCACTGTACTGCACTGCACTGTACTGCACTGTACTGCACTGCACTGCACTGTACTGCACTGTACTGTACTGCACTGTACTGCACTGTACTGCATTGTACTGCACTGTACTGCATTGTACTGCACTGTACTGCATTGTACTGTACTGCACTGTACTGCATTGTACTGTACTGTACTGTACTGCACTGTACTGTACTGTACTGCATTGTACTGTACTGCACTGTACTGTACTGCATTGTACTGTACTGCATTGTACTGTACTGTACTGCATTGTACTGTACTGTACTGCATTGTATTGTACTGCATTGTACTGTACTGTACTGCACTGTACTGTACTGCACTGTACTGCATTGTACTGCATTGTACTGCACTGTACTGCACTGTACTGCACTGTACTGCATTGTACTGCATTGTACTGCACTGTACTGTACTGCACTGTACTGCATTGTACTGCATTGTACTGCACTGTACTGCACTGTACTGCATTGTACTGCATTGTACTGCACTGTACTGTACTGCACTGCATTGTACTGCATTGTACTGCATTGTACTGCATTGTACTGCATTGTACTGCATTGTACTGCATTGTACTGCACTGTACTGTACTGCACTGTACTGCATTGTACTGCACTGTACTGCACTGTACTGTACTGCACTGTACTGTACTGTACTGCACTGTACTGCACTGTACTGCACTGTACTGTACTGCACTGTACTGTACTGTACTGCATTGTACTGTACTGCATTGTACTGTACTGTACTGCACTGTACTGTACTGCATTGTACTGCACTGTACTGCACTGTACTGCATTGTACTGTACTGCACTGTACTGCACTGTACTGTACTGCATTGTACTGCACTGTACTGCATTGTACTGCATTGTACTGCATTGTACTGCATTGTACTGCATTGTACTGCATTGTACTGTACTGCACTGTACTGTACTGTACTGTACTGCACTGTACTGCACTGTACTGCACTGTACTGCATTGTACTGCATTGTACTGCATTGTACTGCATTGTACTGTACTGCACTGTACTGTACTGTACTGTACTGCATTGTACTGCATTGTACTGCACTGTACTGCATTGTACTGCACTGTACTGCACTGTACTGCATTGTACTGCATTGTACTGCATTGTACTGTACTGCACTGTACTGCACTGTACTGCACTGTACTGCACTGTACTGTACTGCACTGTACTGCACTGTACTGTACTGCATTGTACTGCACTGTACTGTACTGCACTGTACTGTACTGCATTGTACTGTACTGTACTGCACTGTACTGCACTGTACTGTACTGCACTGTACTGCATTGTACTGCACTGTACTGTACTGTACTGTACTGCACTGTACTGCACTGTACTGTACTGCACTGTACTGCACTGTACTGTACTGCACTGTACTGTACTGCACTGTACTGCACTGTACTGCACTGTACTGCATTGTACTGTACTGTACTGTACTGCACTGTACTGTACTGCACTGTACTGTACTGCACTGTACTGCACTGTACTGCACTGTACTGCATTGTACTGCACTGTACTGTACTGCACTGTACTGCACTGTACTGCACTGTACTGCATTGTACTGTACTGCACTGCACTGTACTGCACTGTACTGTACTGCACTGTACTGTACTGCACTGTACTGCACTGTACTGCACTGTACTGCACTGTACTGTACTGCATAGTACTGCTCTTCATCCCAACATGTCTCTGTGTGAAATCCTGGCTGCTCTCCCCTGGGAGGGTACATCACTACAGCGCAGTGCCACCCATTCTTTCTTCTTTTTTTTTCTTCTTTTTTTCCCCCTTATAACATCTGCATGTACATATTCAGTTTTCCAATCAAAGGGAATTCCCCCCAGAATTTTGCCAGGGACGACGGTTTTGTTGCAATGGGTTCTTTCACGTGCATGCTGCACACGGGACCTCGGCTTGTGTCTCCTACAAATGACAGACATCCAGACTACCACTCGAGGTCCAGTGTATGACTGATTGAAACCTGGGTGGACGTGTGGGCGGCCACCAGACCACCACTCCCCTACAGGCCCAGCATGCACAGCACCGGCGTTCTAGATTGTCTAGAGCCTGTTTTCGATCATTTTCCAAACTCCAAGAGCTTTACTAATACAGGTTCATTTCCATAATGGGCTGCCTACCTGGGTAGAACCGACTTACAGGCTGCATTTGGCTGCTCATCATTAGCTTCCTGTGTCATTCATTCAGGTTTCAATCAGTCCTACACATAGTACTATACACATGTGTCATTCATTCAGGTTTCAATCAGTCCTACACATAGTACTATACACATGTGTCATTCAGGTTTCAATCAGTCCTACACATAGTACTATACACATGTGTCATACAGTCAGGTTTCAATCAGTCCTACACATAGTACTATACACATGTGTCAGTCAGGTTTCAATCAGTCATACACATAGTACTATACACATGTGTCATTCAGTCAGGTTTCAATCAGTCATACACATAGTACTATACACATGTGTCATTCAGGTTTCAATCAGTCATTCACATAGTACTATACACATGTGTCATTCAGGTTTCAATCAGTCCTACACATAGTACTATACACATGTGTCATTCAGTCAGGTTTCAATCAGTCCTACACATAGTACTATACACATGTGTCATTCAGGTTTCAATCCGTCCTACACATAGTACTATACACATGTGTCATACAGTCAGGTTTCAATCAGTCATACATATAGTACTATATACATGTGTCAGTCAGGTTTCAATCAGTCCTACACATAGTACTATACACATGTGTCATTCAGGTTTCAATCAGTCATACACATAGTACTATACACACATGTATCAGAGCAGATTTTCTGTCAGAATTTTGCTGGGGACAACCTTTTGGTTGCCATGGGTTCTTTAGAGCGCGCAAAGTGCATGCTGCAAACAGTACCTAGGTTTATCACATCTGATAAAATCCATCTGAAATAAATAAAACAAAGACACAACAAATCAACAGCAAAAGAAAAAAAAAACCAAAACAAAGAAATTATAATAATTTAAAAGAAAAACTTTTCATGTTCATTCTGAAAAGATTGTGAATGTCTTTTTCAAAATCTAGAGTTACATAACTCTTGCTTACTGTTTATGAATGTTATTTGATACAATTCATAATATGGTTCATCAGCCGTCATGATAAAATTGAAGTGCAACGTATAAGCTTTAAGCTTGTTGATGCTCTTTTGCCATTCACTGCATTGTAATCATGTGTATTGTTTAATAATTAAAGATTATTCAAACCAAAAAAAAAAGACTTGAAAAAGGAAAAAAGCCATAATCATCCACATGACCATGCAAGCCTTCTGACTCACCACTGGCCCAGAGATGTCTGCTGGGTTGATGCGCTTGGCTCGCTTCTCCGCATCGCTGATGGACCGTGCGCGCTTCACTGACGACGGCGGGGCAGGGGCGCGCGACTTTCGGTTCATGTTCAGCTTTCCTAAAATGCCCTTCTTGCCAGGGGCGGCCGTGGGCAGCTCGATCTTCTCCATGAAGCGAGGACTCTCGTCCGAGTTGGACATTTCATCCGTCGGAGAGCCCGGCTGTGAGTCCGATTCCTCCGGAGTCGGGGAGGCAGGGGGTGACCTTGACACCTGGGGCTTGGAGGTTGGGGGGGAGGGGGGAGGGACCGTCATGGACTTGCGCAGGTCAGAGCGGGCCGTGGTGGCTGAGGGAGGCTGGCTGTCTGGTTTCGGGACCTGTGACGACGGTGCTTTGCCGGCCGGGGGAGCTGGGCCTGATGGCTTAGTGCCGGTGGTGGTGGTGGTGGAGGTCAGAGCTGGTGTACTGCCGGAGATCCCGGAGATGCCGGAGATGCCAGCGCTCTTCAGCTTCTGCTCCAGCTCTCGGGTCAGGTCTGACGTGGACCCCAGGCCTGGCAGGCTCTCTTCGCTTTTCCCCCCCAGCCCTCCCGCCGGTCGTGTCGGGGGGGCGGGAGGGGGGATGCGCTTGGGACTCTTCGCTCGCCGCCTGACGGGAGTGGGCTGGGTGGTGGTGGTGGTGGTGCCGGCCTCACCGCTCTCCTTGTCGTCCGACTTGCGGGAGATCAACGCCGGTTTGGATTTGGCCGGGGTGGTGGGGGCGTCGTCCTTGGAGTGGGGCAGGGCTTTGTGCTGCGTTGGGGGGGACAGCTTCGCTGCTGTGCGCTTCAGCATCTGCTTGGGGCTGGACAGACCCTTGCTGCGGGGCTGGCCGGGGGGGCTGGACGCCCGGGGCTGACCAACCGCTGACGCCATGCTCTCCCCAGTGCCGTCACTCTCACTCTTCCGGACTGCCGCCGACTTGGGAAGGTCGCCGGTGGAGGCCGACCCCCCCTTGATCCCTGAAGCTCCACCTGGCGGCAGGACGCGGACCTTGCTCTGGGAGGAGGACGCATCGCTGCCCTTCCTGTGCATGCCCTCCGCCGCGCCCTCCGTCAGCGAGGGGGCAGAGCTGAACGCGACCTCCGACCTGACGGCGAACTGCACCTCCGGGTTGCTTGATTCGAAGCTCTCTGAGCTATCACGGCCTCGCCTCAGGATGTTCTTGAAGAAGGACGTGAAGCCCTTCTTGGATCGCCCACCGTCCCCGTTGCTTCTTTCACCCCCCTCCCCCTCCGGCAGGTCCTCGAAGCTGGGCAGTCCTTGACCTTGACCCGGCGACGTCCTGGGGAGGTCATGCGAGGGAGGCGTCGACATGATGCCCTTGCCCATGGGCACCATTTTGAAGACGGGTTCCGGCTGGTTCTGACTCTTCTTCTTGGGAGACACCGTGGGCTCTGGGGGTGGGGAGCTGGGAGGGCGGGGGGCAGGCCGCTTGGCTCGCTGCTGTTTGGACAGGTCAAGGTTCGCCGCCACGGACGCCATTCGTGCCTCGAAGTCGGACTTCTTCCCTGGAGTCCTGTCCCGGTCCTTGCCCTCCAGGGGGTCATCCGTGGACGACTCATTCTCCCCATAGTTGTCCAGAACGTCGTTGAGCAGCGCCAGCACCTGCAGACTGGCTGCCGTGGAGGAATCGTTGAGCACGTCCGCCCCCCCAATGTCAGTGGTCTCCCCCTTGTCGTCCCGGTGTGGCGAGGCCTGTCGCTCCATGGCGCTGACCCGGATGGCTGTGGGCCTGGGTCGGCCCCGCCCCCGCACGTGCACCGGGCTGCTGCTCTCCGAGGAGCTGACCTGACCTCTGCCAGAGCTGCCTCCGCTGTTCTCCGACACGCTGTCGCTGTCGTGGGTCCTGGTGTGGGCGGCGTCATGAAGACCGGTGGTGATGTCCGTCACTGAGTACGCATGATGCTTGTCGTCGTCCACGATGCTCACCACCTTGTACGCCGCTGTTGTCGTCAACAATGATGACCCGCCCATGCCAGAGGGTGCCACATCGTCCCCTGCCGAGGACGACTTCACCAGCGTGACCCGCGTGCCCTGCGACCTGACCCCGCTCTTGGCTTTGTCCGTGTCCAGGTCAAGGGCTGCCAGGTGCGAAGTGTTGACCTCGGAGGTTCGTGCGGAGAACACCGAGTCCAGACCCAGTTTAGAACTGCTGCAGCGTTTCCTCAGGGGGAAGGTGCCGAAGCGCTGGGTGCCGTCACAGTCTTTGAGATTCTGGAAATGTTTGGTGTTGCACAGCGCGTCCAGGCTCAGGTCTTCAAACTCACGGCTGCTGTGGCGCTGGGTGGAGGCGGACGTGTCCCTGTCCTTCAGCAAGTTCTCCGCCTTGGAGTTCCACAGGGTGTTCTCCAGAGACAGCAGAGCGAAGGACTTCTCCTCGTCCGTCAGGGAGAAGCTGGCCTCGTTGGCTGATGAGAAATCATCATTGTCTCCGTCGTCATCGTCATCGGCAAAGATGCTTCCGACGCCTCCATCATAGCCAATGACCTGAGGGGCGGTGTCCACAAAGGCCACACGGGAACCACGTCGGTCGTCGCTGATCCTCTTACCTTCCTTCAGACTGCTGCCTTTGTGGGACAGGATGCCTCTGGGCTGGCCGTTCTTCATGCTGCCCCGAGATGTCCCACCCTCCCCCTCCTTCGACACGCTTCTGTGCCGCCGCTTCTGGGCGTCGGAGGCGTGCTGGCTGTTGACGTGATTTCTCTCCCCTTCTTTTCCTCCTCCCACTCCCTTGTTGTCGGGGGCGCTGCCGCCCCTGTCCTGCCTGTTGTCGCATTTCTCCTCTCCCTGCCAGGACCCGGCCCAGGTTTTGCTCTGGCGCGGCAAGGTGGACAGCCGCTTGTTCGGCACTGGCTGGGAGGGGTCAGAGGTGATCACCGGCTCCTGGGGAGCCGACTGGTTGATGATGATCCGAGCCGATGCCTTGGCCGGCTTGCTGACGGAGGTGGTGTGCTCCGACCTGGGGCGCTGGCAGTTGACGCAGAGCTCTGGACGCCAGGCATGCTGGGAGAACTCTACGCAGGCTGCCGCGTTCGTCGATGTTGACATTTCACCTCCTCCCGGCCCCCTGTCCCACCACACTGCATTCCCGCCACTGTGGACACACGGCAACAGTCATCACTGTGAACACACGGCAACAGTCATCACTGTGGACACACGGCAACAGTCATCACTGTGAACACAACAGTCATCTCTGTGAACACACGGCAACAGTCATCACTGTGAACACACGGCAACAGTCATCACTGTCAACACAACAGTCATCAGTGTGAACACATGGCAACAGTCATCTCTGTGAACACATGGCAACAGTCATCACTGTGAACACAACAGTCATCACTGTGAACACACGGCAACAGTCATCACTGTGAACACACGGCAACAGTCATCACTGTGAACACAACAGTCATCACTGTGAACACACGGCAACAGTCATCACTGTGAACACAACAGTCATCACTGTGAACACAACAGTCATCACTGTGAACACAACAGTCATCACTGTGAACACAACAGTCATCACTGTGAACACATGGCAACAGTCATCACTGTGAACACAACAGTCATCACTGTGAAGACACGACAACAGTCATCACTGTGAACACACGGCAACAGTCATCACTGTGAACACATGGCAACAGTCATCACTGTGAACACATGGCAACAGTCATCACTGTGAACACAACAGTCATCACTGTGAACACACAGCAACAGTCATCACTGTGAACACACGGCAACAGTCATCACTGTGAACACAACAGTCATCACTGTGAACACACGGCAACAGTCATCACTGTGAACACATGGCAACAGTCATCACTGTGAACACAACAGTCATCACTGTGAACACAACAGTCATCACTGTGAACACATGGCAACAGTCATCACTGTGGACACAACAGTCATCACTGTGAACACAGGGCAACAGTCATCACTGTGAACACATGGCAACAGTCATCACTGTGAACACAACAGTCATCACTGTGAACACAACAGTCATCACTGTGAACACAACAGTCATCACTGTGAACACAACAGTCATCACTGTGAACACAACAGTCATCACTGTGGACACACCCGGCAACAGTCATCACTGTGGACACACGGCAACAGTCATCTCTGTGAACACATGGCAACAGTCATCACTGTGAACACAGGGCAACAGTCATCACTGTGAACACATGGCAACAGTCATCACTGTGAACACATGGCAACAGTCATCACTGTGAACACACGGCAACAGTCATCACTGTGAACACATGGCAACAGTCATCACTGTGAACACACGGCAACAGTCATCACTGTGAACACACGGCAACAGTCATCACTGTGAACACACGGCAACAGTCATCACTGTGAACACACGGCAACAGTCATCACTGTGAACACACGGCAACAGTCATCACTGTGAACACACGGCAACAGTCATCACTGTGAACACACGGCAACAGTCATCACTGTGAACACACGGCAACAGTCATCACTGTGAACACACGGCAACAGTCATCACTGTGAACACACGGCAACAGTCATCACTGTGAACACACGGCAACAGTCATCACTGTCAACACACGGCAACAGTCATCACTGTGAACACACGGCAACAGTCATCACTGTGAACACACGGAAAGTCATCACTGTGAACACATGGCAACAGTCATCACTGTGAACACACGGCAACAGTCATCACTGTGAACACACGGCAACAGTCATCACTGTGAACACACGGCAACAGTCATCACTGTGAACACATGGCAACAGTCATCACTGTGAACACAACAGTCATCACTGTGAACACAACAGTCATCACTGTGAACACAACAGTCATCACTGTGAACACAACAGTCATCACTGTGAACACAACAGTCATCACTGTGAACACACGGCAACAGTCATCACTGTGGACACAGGGCAACAGTCATCACTGTGAACACATGGCAACAGTCATCACTGTGAACACAGGGCAACAGTCATCACTGTGAACACATGGCAACAGTCATCACTGTGAACACATGGCAACAGTCATCACTGTGAACACAACAGTCATCACTGTGAACACAACAGTCATCACTGTGAACACAACAGTCATCACTGTGGACACAACAGTCATCACTGTGAACACAACAGTCATCACTGTGAACACAACAGTCATCACTGTGAACACAGGGCAACAGTCATCACTGTGAAGACAACAGTCATCACTGTGAACACAACAGTCATCACTGTGAACACAGGGCAACAGTCATCACTGTGAACACAACAGTCATCACTGTGAACACAACAGTCATCACTGTGAACACATGGCAACAGTCATCTCTGTGAACACATGGCAACAGTCATCTCTGTGGACACAGGGCAACAGTCATCACTGTGAACACACGGCAACAGTCATCACTGTGAACACATGGCAACAGTCATCACTGTGAACACACGGCAACAGTCATCACTGTGAACACACGGCAACAGTCGTCTCTGTGGACACAGGGCAACAGTCACCACTGTGAACACACGGCAACAGTCATCACTGTGAACACATGGCAACAGTCATCTTTGTGGACACAGGGCAACAGTCATCACTGTGAACACACGGCAACAGTCATCACTGTGAACACATGGCAACAGTCATCTTTGTGAACACAGGGCAACAGTCATCACTGTGAACACACGGCAACAGTCATCTCTGTGGACACAGGGCAACAGTCACCACTGTGAACACAGGGCAAGTCATCACTGTGAACACAGGGCAACAGTCATCACTGTGAACACATGGCAACGATCACTGTGAACACATGGCAACGATAGCTGTACACACTTGGCAACGATAGTTGTGCACACATGGCAACTGTCGCTGTGAACATAATGATCATTGTGAACACATGGCTATAATCAATGTTAACACATAACACTGATCACTGTAAACATATCGCCATAAACACTGAGCAACGATCACTGCTCAGCAAACATTTCATTGTAAACACACTGCCCTTTATGGTAAGCACACAGCAACGATCACTGTAAACACACTGCCCTTTACAGTAAGCACACAGCAACGATCACTGTAAACACATTGCCCTTTACAGTAAGCACACAGCAACGATCACTGTAAACACACTGCCCTTTACAGTAAGCACACAGCAACGATCACTGTAAACACATTGCCCTTTACAGTAAGCACACAGCAACGATCATTGTAAACACACTGCCCTTTACAGTAAGCACACAGCAACGATCATTGTAAACACATTGCCCTTTACAGTAAGCACACAGCAACGATCACTGTAAACACACTGCCCTTCACAGTAAGCACACAGCAACGATCACTGTAAACACATTGCCCTTTATGTAAGCACACAGCAACGATCACTGTAAACACATTGCCCTTTATGGTAAGCACACAGCAACGATCATTGTAAACACACTGCCCTTTACAGTAAGCACACAGCAACGATCACTGTAAACACACTGCCCTTTACAGTAAGCACACAGCAACGATCACTGTAAACACACTGCCCTTTACAGTAAGCACACAGCAACGATCACTGTAAACACACTGCCCTTTACAGTAAGCACACAGCAACGATCACTGTAAACACATTGCCCTTTATGGTAAGCACACAGCAACGATCATTGTAAACACACTGCCCTTTACAGTAAGCACACAGCAACGATCACTGTAAACACATTGCCCTTTACAGTAAGCACACAGCAACGATCACTGTAAACACATTGCCCTTTACAGTAAGCACACAGCAACGATCACTGTAAACACACTGCCCTTTACAGTAAGCACACAGCAACGATCACTGTAACACACAGCAACAATCACTGAAAACATGATGATTCTCAGAAATCACACCAAGACCACACCTGACACATCACCTGTTTCAGAAATCAGACAAACACTTCTATCTCTCTCCACTGTTATCAGCTTTCCACAACTTTCCACAAACTGAGCGACAACACCGGTTTCCCAACTAACCCACAACAGCTTTTAGGTGGCTGTTTTCAGAAGAAACTGTCGCACTGTTTCCATGACAACCCCCATACCATTACGGTTTGCCAGCGAGTCAACGACCAATTAGGGCGGACCAAGCAGGGTGCAGAGACAGCGGCATGCATAACATGTACACTTCCTCCGCGTCCTTTCCGTTTCATCGATCGACCAAATGATCGGCTGAACGCTATCACCAACTCGAATCAATCATGCCTCTCCGACAAGGACGGGGGATCAATACAGCGCTGCGCAGCACATCGCAGTGCAGCATTCAGCTGTTTCATCACCGCCAAACTGTCTGGGTCGGCGGCAGACCGAGTGAGAGAGCCGGCTCACCGCAAATTGAATCAGAACTGTTTGTCTTTCTCCCCGTGAATTGCGTTACGTGCCACTGGGTGGTTAACTCTCTCCATACGAACGGCGAAAGAGACGACGTTAACAGCGTTTCACCCCAGTTACTATCATCAAAATATTGCAAGCGGAAGGCTCTTATACTGAAGAGGTGAATGTTGACAAAGAATACAACAATTCTGATGACGGAAACTAAATGTTGGGTCATTGAGACACCCACTGGACATCCGAGGGGTCTGTGTAGAGGAGAAGAGAGGACTGGCCGTACTGAGTGAGTTAATTCTCTCCCCTTCTGGCACTTGGGTTTCTGGGTATTGTCTGTGCAACCGGGATCATATTTCTGCATAGACAGGGAGCTGGACTGACAGAGACAGACAGACAGACACACAGACAAAGTGAGAGAGAGAGAGAACAGACAGAAACACAGAGAGATAAATAAAGACAGAGAAAGAAAGCGAGAGAGAGATTCAAGATTCAAAAATGTTATTATTCAAGGATAAAGATTTTAGGCATTGCCTTGTCTTCCAATCTGTCCTTGTGACAACAAAAACAGTAACGATAAGACACAACAATAATAACAATGGTAAATACTACTACTACCACTACCACTACTACTGCCACTACTACTACCACTACTACTACCACTACCAGAGAGAAGTAGAGAGAGGGATAGAGAGACAGAGAGGACAGAGAAAGAGACAGAATGACAATTTCTGTTGTGTGAACTGGAGAGAGATCCAGTTCATTTAGGTTTTAAGAAAGGAAGAAGAATTTAATCCACTGTGTCTAGGGCAGTGAATTCCTATCCACTGTGTCTAGGGCAGTGAATTCCTATGTGTCTAGGGCAGTGAATTCCTATCCACTGTGCCTAGGGCAGTGAGTTCCTATGTGTCTAGGGCAGTGAATTCCTATCCACTGTGTGTAGGGCAGTGAATTCCTATGTGTCTAGGGCAGTGAATTCCTATCCACTGTGTCTAGGGCAGTGAATTCCTATCCACTGTGTCTATGGCAATGAATTCCTATCCACTGTGTCTAGGGCAGTGAGTTCCTGTGTCTAGGGCAATGAATTCCTATCCACTGTGTCTAGGGCAGTGAATTCCTATCCACTGTGTCAAGGGCAGTGAATTCCTATCCACTGTGTCAAGGGAAGTGAATTCCTACACGCTGTGTCTAGGGCAGTGAATTCCTATCCACTGTGTCAAGGGCAGTGAATTCCTATCCACTGTGTCTAGGGCAGTGAATTCCTATCCACTGTGTCTAGGGCAGTGAATTCCTATCCACTGTGTCTAGGGCAGTGAATTCCTATCCACTGTGTCTAGGGCAGTGAATTCCTATCCAAAGTGTCTAGGGCAGTGAATTCCTATCCAAAGTGTCTAGGGCAGTGAATTCCTACACGCTGTGTCAAGGGCAATGAATACCTACCCACTGTGTCAAGGGCAGTGAATACCTATCCACTGTGTCAAGGGCAGTGAATTCCTATCCACTGTGTCAAGGGCAGTGAATTCCTATCCACTGTGTCAAGGACAGTGAATTCCTATCCACTGTGTCTAGGGCAGTGAATTCCTATCCACTGTGTCAAGGGCAATGAATACCTATCCACTGTGTCAAGGGCAGTGAATTCCTATCCACTGTGTCAAGGGCAGTGAATTCCTATCCACTGTGTCAAGGGCAGTGAATTCCTACACGCTGTGTCTAGGGCAGTGAATTCCTACACGCTGTGTCAAGGGCAGTGAATTCCTATCCACTGTGTCAAGGGCAGTGAATTCCTATCCACTGTGTCAAGGGCAGTGAATTCCTATCCACTGTGTCTAGGGCAGTGAATTCCTATCCACTGTGTCTAGGGCAGTGAATTCCTATCCACTGTGTCTACGGCAGTGAATTCCTATCAAAAGTGTCTAAGGCAGTGAATTCCTATCCACTGTGTCAAGGGCAGTGAATTCCTATCCACTGTGTCAAGGGCAGTGAATTCCTATCCACTGTGTCAAGGGCAGTGAATTCCTACACGCTGTGTCTAGGGCAGTGAATTCCTATCCACTGTGTCAAGGGCAGTGAATTCCTATCCACTGTGTCAAGGGCAGTGAATTCCTACACGCTGTGTCAAGGGCAGTGAATTCCTATCCACTGTGTCTAGGGCAGTGAATTCCTATCCACTGTGTCTAGGGCAGTGAATTCCTATCCACTGTGTCTATGGCAGTGAATTCCTATCCACTGTGTCTAGGGCAGTGAATTCCTATCCACTGTGTCAAGGGCAGTGAATTCCTATCAAAAGTGTCTAGGGCAGTGAATTCCTATCCAAAGTGTCTAGGGCAGTGAATTCCTATCAAAAGTGTCTAGGGCAGTGAATTCCTATCCACTGTGTCAAGGACAGTGAATTCCTATCCACTGTGTCAAGGGCAGTGAATTCCTATCCACTGTGTCAAGGGCAGTGAATTCCTATCCACTGTGTCTAGGGCAGTGAATTCCTACACGCTGTGTCTAGGGCAGTGAATTCCTACACTGTGTCTAGGGCAGTGAATTCCTACACGCTGTGTCTAGGGAAGTGAATTCCTACACACTGTGTCAAGGGCAGTGAATTCCTACACGCTGTGTCAAGGGCAGTGAATTCCTATACGCTGTGTCAAGGGCAGTGAATTCCTACCCACTGTGTCAAGGACAGTGAATTCCTATCCACTGTGTCAAGGGCAGTGAATTCCTATCCACTGTGTCTAGGGCAATGAATACCTACACACTGTGTCCTGGGCCTGAAAACCAAACAATTCAGAAAGGCAGAAACCCCCAACCGTCTCTTTCCACAGTTCTGACCTTCCCGATCCCAGGTCCTGGACCTGTCACACCTGGATGCCTGGAGAAGGGTCGGCACAAAGTGCCCTTCCCTCCAGGACACAGCCAGGGGCCTCGAACCCCGATCAGCGGTGAACACTGGATCAGGTGTCTGACCTATCAAGCCACAATGCCGCCCAGCCCCCACCCCCTCCACCCCACCCCCTCGGGCCCCCCACTCCCCACCCGCTCTAGCCTGTGTGGCCTACACCAAAGAATGTATGTGTCCAGGTAATGTTGGGAAAAAAGGTACCACCTTGTATCGATACTCAAAACGATTTTCAACATGTCACATTCCTGGAATGACAGGCAAGGTTATGCTTCAACCACCCTTCCTCCACCCCCACCCCCACCCCTGAAGTCTATGCACCAGGCTGGCGTGACTGCCCCGGGTGGCACGGATATTCCGTGGGGTCAACAGGCGGTGGTGGAGGGGTGGGGGCAGGGGCGGGGGGGGGCACAGGTCGCAGGTTGTTCCCAATTCTCCACTTTAACCTGTGAGCGTGAGTTAGGGCTCCCGTCCTGTTCAAAGGCTAGCATACCAGTGTCTTTAGTGGGCTAGGTGACACGTTGATATTGGCTGTTGTTGTCAACAGTGATCAGTGTGTGTGTGTGTGTGTGTGTGTGTGTGCTTGTGTAGTTTGTGTGTGTGTGCGCGCGTGTGCTTGTGTAGTTTGTGTGTGTGTGTGTGCTTGTGCAGTTTGTGTGTGTGTGTGTGTGTGTGTGTGCTTGTGTAGTTTGTGTGTGTGTGTGTGTGTGTGTGTGTGTGTGTGTGTGTGTGCTTGTGTAGTTTGTGTGTAGTGTGTTTGTGTGTGTGTGTGTGCTTGTGTAGTTTGTGTAGTGTGTGTGTGTGTGTGTGTGTGTTTGCTTGTGTAGTTTGTGTGTAGTGTGTGTGTGTGTGTGTGTGTGTGTGTGAGCTTGTGTAGTGTGAGTGTGTGTGTGTGCGAGTGTGCATGCATGAGAGAGAGAGAAAGAGAGAGAGTGTGCGCATGTGTGTTTGTGTGCTCGCACACACACACACATTAATTCTGAAAAACTGGGCAGACACACAATAAGCTTATTTGAAATTACCACTTCTTTCTACCACTCCTTTTCCCATCTGGTGTGCAAAAAAAAAGAAGAAAAAAAAGTGTTATATATATATATATATATATATATATATATATATATGCATGCTAACTAAAAGTCTCTATTGTATTTTGTTTTGTTTTGTGTGTGTGTGTGTGTGTGTGTGTGTGTGTGTGTGTTTTAAGGATGGTTTTTGAGAGTATGTCAGGCGAATGTGCAAGTGGTGTTCAAGTAAGACTTAAAAAAAAAAAAGGACAGAATCATTTCCACATTGAAGGTGTGGTTCCTTGTTTGTTTTTTGTTTTTTTGGGGGGGCGAGGGATGGGAGGCTGGTGGGAGGTGGGGGGTTGGGGGAGTGGGGGGTTCTCAAGCCTATTGCAAATTGTTTCAAATCTTGGGAAACTCCCTCAGCTGGGAATATCAAGGCGTTGAAGTGTACCTTTTGTGCTTGAAGTGTACTTTTTGTGCACTCAAAGCTCCAGCTATGGTTAACACACCACTCCTTTCCACCTCCCCTTTCCACAGCTGGTAAAGAGACAGTGAGCCAGGATGAGAGAGAGAGGGGTGGGGGGAGAGGGGGAGAGAGAGTGGGGGGGAGAAAGAAAGAATGAGGGAGAGAGAGTGGGGCGGGAGAAAAAGAAAGAGAGAGGGAGAGAGAGGGGAGGAGAAAGAATGAGAGAGGGAGAGAGAGTGGGGGGCGGGGAGGGGGGGGGAGAAAGAAAGAGAGAGAGAGAGAGAGGGGGAGAAAAAGACAGGGGAGACAGAGAGAATGAGAAAATGAGAGAGAGGGGGGAGAGAGAGAGGGAGGGAGAGAGAGGAAGGGAGAGAGAGAGGGAGAGAGAATGAATGAATGAATGATTGAATGAATGAGAGACAGACAGACAGACACTGACGGAGAGAGAGAAAGAGAGACAGACAGACAGACATAGATGGAGTGGGAGAGAGAGAGAGAGAGAGAGAGAGAGAGAGAGAGAGAGAGAGAGAGCGACAGACAGACATAGATGGAGTGGGAGAGAGAGAGAAAGAGAGACAGACAGACAGACAAAGAGAGAGAGAGGCGGAGACAGAGGGAGACAGAGAAAATGAATGAATGAATGAACGAGAGAGACACCGACAGAGAGACAGACAGAGAGAGCGGGAGAGAGAGAGAGAGAGAGAGAGAGAGAGAGAGAGAGAGAGAGAGAGAGAGAGAGAGAGAGAGACAGACAGACAGAGAGAGAGACAGACAGACAGACAGACAGACAGACGCAGAAGCAGGGAGAGAGAGAGAGAGAGAGAGAGAGAGAGACAGACAGACAGACAGACAGACAGACGCAGAAGCAGGGAGAGTGAGTGAGAGAGACTAACAAACACACAGGGAAACAGACAAAGAAAGAGGGAGAGAAAAGAAGAGACAAAGAGAAAGAGAGAAAGAAAGAAAGAAAGAAAGAAGGCATCAGACACGGATGAGAACAACAACATAACAGGCCTGCATACATATCAACATGTTAGGGAGCCGCTCTGTCTGCTGTGAACACTGGAAGTGCCGTCGTCAAGATTGTCACAGATTTATGGGAGGACCACTCCATCCCCCACCCCCCACACCCCGCCCCGGCCCCACACCCCCTCCCCCCTCCCCATGGTGGTGAGTGCTGAGAGAGTACAGCCATGCAGTCCGTGCTGGTGGCTGGTCAACAAACTGACCCGTTGGGAAAGTGTTGCCACACGGATGTATAACAGTGTGCAGAATGCTCTCTTCCATGCTCCTCACACACACACACACACAACACACAGACACACACAACACACACACACACACACAACACACACACACACACACAACACAGACACACACACACACACACAACACAGACACACACAACACAGACACACACACACACACACACACACAGACACACACAACACAGACACACACAACACAGACACACACACACACACACAACACACACACACACAACACAGACACACACACAACACACACACACACAACACACAGACACACACAACACAGACACACACACACACACACACACAACACAGACACACACACACAACACACACACACACACAACACAGACACACACACACACACACACACAACACACAGACACACACAACACAGACACACACACACACACACACAACACACAGACACACACAACACACACACACACACACACTGAACCCAAACCACACCCTGCAATCACTCCATCCAAAGTTGTCTGTGTCTAAGAGGTCCAGTTGTTGTTGTTCTGTGTAATGGGGTGACCCCCCCAAAAAAAGAGAAACAAAAGAAAAAAAAGTCTTTGGTGCACTGTAATCTCTGTGTATTTGCTTTGGATTTATCTCTCTCTCTCTCTCTCTTTTTTTTTTTTTTTTAAAGGTGTGGTGTCCCTTTGAA
>NC_134910.1:1147500-1150000 GCF_041734735.1 Babylonia areolata | reverse complement strand
CACCTGTCCCCCACCCTCCTAGCCTCACTCTATATAATATTTTCCCCAAACTGTTTCGGGGGGGGGGGGGATTCAGCGGCATGTCTATCTCCGATCCACAACCATCACCTTGTTTCCTGGGGGCTGGGGTGATTCTGAATCCTGCCCAACCCCCCCTTCCCCCACCCCACTACCCCCCCTCTCTTCTCGCCCCTCTCCCCCCCCATCCCCCCCCCCCCCGCACCCCCCCGACTCTCCCCATCCAACCTCACTCTCCTCACACCGAGCATCCCAGCGAGGCCCAGCCCACTGACAGGAAAATGGACAGTGTGTGCTGGTGGATGACTCACTGACTGGAGGCAGGGAGAGGAGAGCCCTGAGCAGAGTGAGGGAGGCACACCCCGAACAGCGGTCTCATTCTGTGACACAGTCTCACACACAGAGAAACTGAGCAACTGATGACGACCATGATGATACGGACACTTATATCCATCCTCACTGAGCGACCAAAACTCTTAGCGCTTTGCAAACACAGTCATTTACACATCAGGTTGCGTAAGGAAATGTAAGGGGGAGGAGGGGGAGGGGATTATATATGGATTAAAAAAAAAAGGGGATATCAATAAATGAATATAAACAAATAGATATAAACACACACACACACACACACACACACACACACACATCCACAAACACACTCGATCATCCTAACCTCCCCCCAACCTTCCCCCCCACCACCAACCCCACACACACCCACACACGCACACACACACACACGCCGATAGAGACTGCTACAAAGGACCTTTTGACAAGCAGACATGCACAGACCCAAACGCGGCATCATTTCATTTTCTTAGTTAACTACACACTGTACGTCATGTACTGAGCAAGCTTGCCATATATACACTGTCGCCATGTGTTGACTGCCTTTCTGTGTCAGCCCCCCGTGGGGAATTTTTGGAATAAATCTGGACTTGACAAACGTTCTGGCTGAACCACTTAGAGTGAAGTCTGGTGACGGGAAGGAGAGAGAAAAAAAAAAAAAAGAAAAGAAAGAAAGAAAGAAAGAAAGAAGAAGAAATAGTTAAAGAGGGAGAAGTGGGAGAATGGTGAAGGAGTTGGACAGAGGAGAAGGAGGGAGGGTGGGGGTGGGGGAGGGAACAGAAAGGAGAAGATAAAAATGAGGAAGAGGAGGAGGAGATACAGAAGAAGGAGGAGAAAGAGGAGGAGGAACAGAAGAAGGAGGAGAAAGAGGAGGAGATACAGAAGAAGGAGGAGAAAGAGGAGGAGGAACAGAAGGAGGAGAAAGAGGAGGAGATACAGAAGAAGGAGGAGAAAGAGGAGGAGGAGATACAGAAGAAGGAGGAGAAAGAGGAGGAGATACAGAAGAAGGAGGAGAAAGAGGAGGAGGAGATACAGAAGAAGGAGGAGAAAGAGGAGGAGATACAGAAGAAGGAGGAGAAAGAGGAGGAGGAACAGAAGAAGACGAAGAATGAAGAAGAACAACAAAAACAAGAAATATGGGGAGGAGGAGAAGAAGGAGGAGGAGGAGAAGGAGGAAGAGGAGAAGGAGGAAGAGGAGAAGGAGGGGGAAGAGGAGGAGAAGATGGAGGAGGAGGAGAAGAAGGGGGAAGAGGAGAAGGAGGGGGAAGAGGAGGAGAAGATGGAGGAGAGGAGAAGAAGGAGGAAGAGGAGAAGGAGGGGGAAGAGGAGGAGAAGATGGAGGAGGAGAAGAAGAAGGAGGAAGAGGAGAAGGAGCGGGAAGAGGAGGAGAAGATGGAGGAGGAGGAGAAGAAGGAGGAAGAGGAGAAGGAGGGGGAAGAGGAGGAGAAGATGGAGGAGGAGGAGAAGAAGGAGGAAGAGGAGAAGGAGGGGGAAGAGGAGGAGGAGATGGACGAAGAGGAGAGGAAGAGGAGGAGGAGAAGGAGGAGGAGAAGAAGGAAGAAGAGGAGGAGGAGAAGGAGGAGGAGGAGGAAGAGAAGGAGGAGGAGGAGGAGAAGAAGGAGGAAGAGATGAAGAAGGAGGAAGAGGAGGAGGAGGAGGAGAAGAAGGAAGAAGAAGAGGAGGAGAAGAAGATGGAGGAAGAGGAGGAGGAGAAGGAGGAGGAAGAAGAAGAATGAAGAAGAAGAACAACAACAGTAACAACAACAACAGTAACAACAACAAGAGGCAAAAAAACCAACAACAACAACAAAAACCATACATAGAAAAATAAGAAGAAACTTAGCAAAGGTGGGGTTGTTTTGGCACCACTCTATCATTTTGTTATGTGCACTGCATTACACCTCTCGCCCCCCCACCCCCACCCCCCATATCACACCTGGCTCTCTATGCCTCCCACAGCCTGACATTTTCATTGTCATGTTTTGATACTGACTTCTGAATCCAAGTTTCTCTGATACACACACCATGTGCACAAGCCAAAAGTGTACATCACTACATGTGTGGTTTTGATTACTGAAACCTCACAACATTAACACTTGTCTGTAGTACACACCTACAGTTCACACACACACACACA